>NC_050192.1:16481769-16781769 GCF_008315115.2 Sander lucioperca | reverse complement strand
TAAAGAAATGCCAATGAACCAGAGCACATTTTTCTCCCATCCCGGAATGCTGTGTGTACCAACTAGACCTTCCTCCGCAGCGCTGTGGAGGAAGGTCTAGCAATGCAAGACTACGATGGCAGCAAAGCAGGAAGTAAGGTGACGAAGTATAAGAGTGCTAAATTCCACGGTAGGTTGGGGTGGTCAAAACAAAACAGGACTTTCATCCAGGATTCGTATCCCATTTAATAATAATAGTATAGAGTTTTTCTTTCTCTTTTGCGGAACAACGGGAGTTATGTCACTTGAACTTGAAGTGGTTTGGGTTAAAATTAGACTTCACTTCCATTCATGTCCAATTTTAACCCAAAACCACAATCTTTTTCTAGGCTTAAGTAGTTTTTGTGCCTTAACTGTGACCATTTCACAACGTTAATGAGTTGTTTAAAACTGCAACTGTTAAGTTCTCTGGTTTAGAAATGAGGTTGAATTTCCTGCCACAGCTCGGGGCGCTATTTAATAAAACGCTCCTGTGGGTCGCACTTGGAGAGTAGGAATAAATGGCCGATATTGCCGTATGGTTTGGTAGACTTGTTGGTATTATTTTGCCCCCCTAGTTGCCAGTAAATGCAGCTTTAAATCAGAGGACACTCGGCATAACCCCTGTCGCCTTATGAGATGCAAAGAGAATACACATCGGTGTTATACTGCTTTATCAGATCCCAAAATACAACTGTTGTCTAACGTTGCATTTATTAACAGAACCAACAGAAACTCAGGAAGTCTTCAGACCAGGCTGAAACCAGAGCTTTTGTCTTAAAGGGAACATTTTTACATTTGTTCACCTCATGTTTTGGACTTTTGTTCTGTAATAAATTACATGAACCGCTGTCAGGTTTTTGAATAGTTTCTGTATTAGCAGTCAGGGAGAAAGCACCGTCGCCTCGACCACTCTGATATTAAATAAAACTCCCTTGTCAGTCTGATATATTAGCCTAACCTTTCGCTCATTATCTCCAGAGTGTAAATTTGACACTTGTGCACTCTCATCATGTCCTGTCTGCCAAACAAACCGCTGTAATATATCTTCAGTTGTTAAGACAATCCTTCCAACCTCTTTGTCGCTTTTAACTCTTCAGTTTTTCTAATATTACAGGAATGTTTTAGAGGAAGTTCCCCCTCCGATTCTTTCTCTCTGGAGCAGTATGTACTGCCTGAGATTCAGTATTGATGATCTGAGAAACTGCATGCCATTCCATTTTACTTGACTCCATTGTGTGTGTTTCCCGAAGTGATAAACCGCTCTGGATTAAATGTCAGACAAATGTCAGTGAAACCTTTAGAGGCATGTTAAGTCCTGTTGTGGCTCCTCTTGGTTCGTCAGGACATATTTTGATCCATATGAAAGCCACATGGCGCTATCTAATCAATCACTGCTTTTAGCAAAACTTTAGCAAAACAACTTTGTTGTAGTAGTTTGCTAAATGGCTTGGCAGTGGCGTGTGGGGTATTGCTACGGGATGCAACTTTGTGTACATCCCAGGTTCTTAAATTACATCCCCGGTTCCTTCACTTGCCTCCCTTCCCACCGAGGAAGCATGGGAGATACGCGAGGAAATGATGAGAGGATAGAGGAAACTAGGACATGTGTTTTTAGAGGGATGAGACTTTCCTTTCCTCTGAAGCGTCACATGTATTCGTCAGCTGTTTGGGTGGAGTTACCTGCACGGCTTCCCGGAAGGTTGCTCTCGTGTATCCTCACTCATAGCTCCGATCCTCCATCCTAGCTCCTCGGGGCATGAATAAGAGCTTTGATACGGCCTTCATGAAGGAGGACCTGGTTCAAGTGAGGAGCTTTTAAATAAGAGACTTGAGATCCAACCTATGTCATGGCAGTTGTATTGCTCAGGACCTATGGAAGCGCAGTGTCCTTTGGATGTGAGGTTCTTGAGAAAACCACGAGCAGCAATACCGGAGGCCAAGCGATCGACCCGTTACTAACGTTTTCAACGGGCACTGCACTAGAGCTGTAATCGGGCCTTAAAAGTTCGGCCCGACAAGGCCCGAGCCCGACAGAATTCGCCCCGAGCCCGACAAGTACATCTTGATTGACAGCTTTTTAAAAGCCCAAACCCGTTAACAGACATTTTTCAAATGTGCGCACGCACACAGTTCTTTTGACTTTTGTCAAGATTGAGTCATTTATACATTTTTTAACATAATTTATTCATGACTAACATTGGCTATACCAGCCTCCGTTTCACTGTGCAAATTAACATCCACAAATAGTATTTTAGTGAATTCAGTGTGCTGGATTGATGCACATATCATATGTTTTTTCCGCTGAACTTTCACACAGATGATGATGATGGTGATGATGATGAAGATGATAAGGGTTGCGTTTTTTGTAAGAGCACTGTTAAATAATTACCAACCTATTACTCTCAATGTTATCTATTCAACCTCTTGTAGTATTGATCTTCACTGCAGCTTATCTACTCCACTCCCCCTCACAACTCATGTACATGACTGAGTGACTCGTGTGGCTGTAGAACTCAATCTATTTTTCCAAATCAATTGATCACCCTCATTGAGTACTGACTCAGGAGGATTTTCCGTGTGACCTCAGCTGTACTGCATGGGAAACGCGTAATCACATTGTTGCTGCTGAATGTTTTTCCGGCAGGTTGCACATAATGATTGAAGGTACAGACTGCATGTATTTACAATCACTCTGCAGAGGCTGCTCTGGTAAACCGTGTCTGTCCAACCCGTTCTCATTCCCAACTCGTCAAATACTGATGCTTGGTCGGTGTCTCTCAGTGCCTAGTCTATATCCACGATGTCCCACTTCCGGGATTGCTCCGGTGCCGCAGGAAATTTCATCGGATGCATGTATTTTCACCGATGTCCATTTCCTTCCGCTTTTTTTGGTGGATTTCTGAGGACTATGGTTAACTGCTCCTCAGATCTCTGCATGGTAAATCCAGACAGCTAGCTAGACTATCTGTCCAATCTGAGTTTTCTGTCATACAACTAAACTGTTGAATGTACACGTTGCAACAAAACAAGTTCCTTCCCAAGGCTATTTTGCAGCGGCTCCGTGCGGCGCTCAGCGCTGCCCATGACGATTGTGATTGGTTTAAAGAAATGCCAATAAACCAGAGCACGTTTTTCTCCCATCCCGGAATGGACTAGCCAGACCCTCCTCCGCAGCGTGTGAAGGAAGGTCTGGGAAAGCGAGACTACTCAGCGCCAGATACTAACGCTAAAATCACCCTTTAGCATCTGTATGGAACCCCCTGGGTATAGCAGCAGATCAACCGTGGCACTGTTAAGATCACATAGTATTAAGAGTGACGGTAGTGAGTCGTATGAAAGACCGAAAATCTGCATAAGGAGGTTAGTTGGGGATGGTGGATGGGTCAAACAACACAGGACTTTCAACCAGGAGACCGGGGATCGTGTCACTGAAATCACTATGTACAAAAAGTGACGCCAAGAGTCCCTAGCAAGAGTGTCGAATCGAGTCGCCCGCTTCTCTTTGACATAAAGTTGAATCCAGGCAACTGTATGCAAATGAGGAGAGGCCGACTAGCCCTGCCGCCTCCCAAAAGCTCACGAAAATCTTTTAAACTGACCCTTGTCGATCTGAAATGAAGACAGATTTCAGCAACTGCAGCCTGTTTCTCACATAAAATGTTTTCAGAAACACTTTTCAGTGAACTATTTTGTAAAATAAGAGATTGAATTCCAAACAAGCTGCCTTTTATAGTCGGTTTTGAAATCCGGCAGCAGACAGACCCACTCGACTCGTTCGTCCAATCCGGTGCAGAAGCTTACAACTGCTGGTGGCAAGCCCACTAAGGTGCAATGCTGGGAAGCGAGGCGATCCCTGCCGTGAAAAAACACGTATATGGAAATGTACCATAAAGGAGATTTTTTGCATTGGTAACAAATGCCAAAGGCACCTGACCAAGCATCGCTTTTTGACACGCTGGTAGCTAGAATGTGTTTGCATACCACTTTTAGCTTTTTGACCCTGAAACACCGCAGCATTGTTTTTGCATTGTCTCCTGAGTAGTCTGTTAAACAGTTGTGTGCCAGCAAGCTACACATACTTTGCTGTTACATTCAGTTTATTAAAAAAACACACAAAGCACCCCGCTAATGTTCCTCCAAGCGGTCACTGAGATGAACAACCTCTTATGTAGTTGCAGTCTGTTCAGCTTGTAAAAGCCTACCGAGCAGAGAAAAAGTCCTGGTGACACTGATCATTAAGTTGCTCAAAACTGAACTTTTTATACTCCAGATGAAACTCACGCTGGGGGATAATACATCAGACGCCCAGAGCACATAAACAGAGCACAGAATGCATTAAACCCAGCAGGATGAATTAAAAAAAAAAAATGATGATTGTAGAGCGGAGTGGACCAACGGTAAAAGCCCGGCCATGCTCCAAACATTTGCATTCTCTACAGGCTACTTTCAGAAAATCACCATCAGCATTTCTTTTTTTTCTCTCTTTTAAAAGTCAATTAGCTTGTAAAATCGCTGCAGTGGGAGTCAAGTTTGGAAGGTCAACACTCTCTTTAATGAGAAACGATATGTGGAAACTAAGTTTGTTGTCGTGCTTTAAGCGGCCAGGCTGCTTCAAACTGCACTTAAAAAACACCTACTTGTTTAAACTAAACAGACAGACCAAGAGCAATTTTGGAATCAAACAGGAAATGATAAAAAAAATATCCAGACAACAAATTGAAGGGCTGTTACGTCTACACAGCTGTCCGACACTTACACGGATATTCATCATATTCTCTGCTGATAGCACTGATTCTTTCTTTGGTAATTTAAAAAAAACAGTCCAGGGAACAGCCCAATGCAAACTGTGGTTATTGTGATTTTTATCAACCGCAGCATTATCAATATTGTCCCCAGCCAACGACAATGTCTCATTTTCATGATAATGGCTTATTTTTCTCTCTCGCTGCTGTTTTCTGTCAGGCTCTGTTTATTTCTGCAACCTTTTTCTCTGTAGAGGAAACACAACCCTAGCAGATTTATCATGACTACTCCTGGCTTTTTAATCTCTTGTGGATCCACTGCAACACCGAGAGAAGTCTTTCTAATTTCATTTTAGCACTTTATTGCATTCACTGAAATAAAATGCAATCTTTTTTCTGGGGGGAGAAGACAGCTGAAAAGATTTTTTAATCTGATCTTGTTCTTTTCACAGTTGCATTGATAAAATAACTACAAGAAATGAAAACACAAGTGTACCAAAGTGCTCAATGATTTGTTTGCTATGATGAATTGAAGTAATTCGATTGATTTAGTTATTTTTTTGGTAACTACATCCGAGCTAATACTGCATGCACCGATGTGTATGTAAACTTCATTTATACTGTATAGCACCTTTCAAAACTGCAATTACAAAGTGCTTCACAAACTAGGACAAGTGAAAGAAGGCAAGAGAACAATCAATCAAGCTCCGGGAATGGCTAAGCAAGTAGACCTCTCATTAAGAATATTTAACACAGTCCTATGCTTATTTTGGGAGGAAATGACAAATGATGTATGCACACTGGTGAAGAAACAACAGCAAGATATGTGGATGAATGATTGGTTCTTGGCTTTAGTTGGACATGAAGTGATACAGGCTGTCCTCATGAACCATTCGTGCGTATGGCTATAAAGTAATGCACTGTAATTTGTATGTATTCCACGTATTTATTACTGTCAGCACCACATTGACTGCTGCTGTATAAGAGCGTGAAGATCCTCGTAGGGAGGAGGTTGCGGGGGAGATGTTTGGCTCCTAAAACACAGGGGCTTTCAAGCCAGGGGAAGCGGAGTTTGTGTCCTGAAAGAAGTTAGGAGGAAACCGCAAGACTTTCACCCAGGAAACAGGTGCTCTCGTCCTGGCCGGGAGTACTACTTAAGGGGACCGGTGTGTAAATTTAAAGGTGCTGTAGGTAGGATTGTGAAGATCTAGGACTTAGCCAAAAAATGTGAACATCAACAACTTCTCAGTCCCTCCCACCTTTCCGCTAAAGCCCCAAACGGTCTCCTAAGCCCCTCCCCCCACAAGGGAGAGCTATGCACGATAGAGCGCGTGTGAAGAGGGAGGAAGGGGAGGAAACCTATCTGCAGCTCATGCGCGGGGAAAGGGGAGGACGCTATGAAATGCGTGTGCATGAGCAGTGATTGACACACAGTCAGACACCCCCCCCTGGCCCTGATTGGTGCATCTGAACAGACAGCGGTGGATTTTTGCAAATCGCACTACAGGCTGTAGGTGGTAACAGAAGTGCCAGATTTTTTTTTAAATGACCTGCTTCATGTAGTTCTACTGGAACATAGGGTCAGTTTCAACAAATATGACAGAAAGTTAGATTTATAAGGCTTACCTCCTGCACCTTTAACTGTCGTCGCCACACGACGGTCCCGTTTTGGCGACTGAACTCGATTACGATGGTGGGTGGAAACGGCCGACACCTCTGAGTTGCATGTACAGTGAGTTAACATTGCACATGCTTCAATGATGCGAGCCCTTCAGTCTGGTCAGACTGAGGACATGTCTTTTGAACATAATGTATAATTTGTTGAGGAAAGGCTGCATGTACAGTGAATAATTCCTTTTCAGGCTCAGGATGATATTGCCGCACTGATAATACCAGAAACTGTGCGGCTGCAGGCCGTTCTCATGAACCATTCTTACATATACAGTAGCTACGAAAAGTAAAGCACTGTAATGCGTTTGTATTCCATGTATTTTTTTGCAGTATGCACCACATACTAAACACAAAATCTTCATCCAGGAAACACATGCTCGTGTCCTGGGAGTTTTTTGACCCTCCTGTTGTCCTCGGGTCAAATCAGAAATTTGGGTTTTCTTTCAACCAAATTGTCAAAAAAATAAATTAACTAGGATGGGGTCCTACAACGCTCTTCACAAGTAAAATAATTGATCAGTTCACTACTTTTATTGAATTTGGTTGTTTTATTCAATCTTATAGCCATTGAAAAAAAACAAAAAAAAACCGTTGTGACAAATGTTGGAAAAAGCTTCAAAAACGTCAGAAGAAAACATCAACAAAAACATCGGAAAAAGTAACAAAAAACTTGGAAAAAAGTGACAAAATGTCAAAAAACAACAACAAAAAGTGACAACAACATGCCAAAGCCAATAAACCAGAGCATGTTTTTCTCCCATCCAGGAGTGCTGTTTGGAGTAGCCAGACCCTCCTCCGCAGCGCTGTGGAGGAAGGTCTGGCAAAGCGAGACTACTGTGGCGCATACAGCAAAAAATACGTGGAATGCCTACGAATTACAGTGTATTACTTTACTTGGCTTTTTGTACGAATGGTTCGTGAGAACAGCCTGTCCAGTCTGAGTGCTAAATGGTTTCATATGAGGTTTTATTTCTGACAAATTAAACTGTGATGACACCATAGTCTACCTTCACATTTGTCCTATAACAGAGTCACTATCCCTTATATCTTTTTGCACCTCAGTCGTTGGGTCTTTCATCTATCTTCAGACTGATCCTCCTCTGTCGTGTCGAAGTTTAACAGTTTGATTTAGAGCCACGTATTTCAGAGCCGACCTTCCTCTGTGATTCATCACCTCTGACTCTCTCTCTCTCTCTTGAACACCCATCCTGTAGAGCAGCGGTGTGCCGGTCGGTGATGGATTTCCATGGAGCATTTATAGAAATGAACACACACCGACAGCAATGACCTGGGATTTATAGTTTGATCTCTTCTCTCTCTCTGTAGTAAAAGCAACGGATAATAGAAAGCAGATTAATGTGTGGACATGTTTCCTGTGTCCTTGTGATGTTGTTATCTGTCCTCAGCTGAGGGCGGTGGATTGCTCCACTCATCCGTTCATTCGTCGGGGGTTTCCTCTCTCTATCCAAGCCGTTGTCTCATACCCCCTTTCCACCAACGCGATGGATTTTTTTTTTATTATTTTGTGACACTTTTATCTACATTTTTGATGGGTTTTTTTAACATTCCTGACACTTTTTTCGATGCTTTTTTGACATTTTTTCAACGCTCTTACAGTAACTCTGGAAACGTTTAAAAAACAAAAAAAAAACACATTCTCAATCCCATCGCGTGAAATACGGACGCTTGATCACGTGCCTTTGGCTCTGTTATTGACGCTAAAAGTCTACTTTAGCGTCATATTTAAACGTGCCTTATCTAAACGCGCTTGGTCGGGACTATTGGAGTCACTTTTGACGCAGTTAGGTTAAGGAAAAGGTCGTGGGTAGGCATATAAAAGGTATGTTTCTGTGACAAGTGGGACAAGAACGGGACAGTTGGGTTTAGGAAAAGAAGAACAGGAAAGTTGGGTTTAGATAAAGAAGAACGGGACAGTTGGGTTTAGGAAACGAAGAACGGGACAGTTGGGTTTAGGAAAAGAAGAACGGGACAGTTGGGTTTAGATAAAGAAGAACGGGACAGTTGGGTTTAGATAAAGAAGAACGGGACAGTTGGGTTTAGGTAAAGAAGAACGGGACAGTTGGGTTTAGGTAAAGAAGAACGGGACAGTTGGGTTTAGATAAAGAAGAACGGGACAGTTGGGTTTAGGTAAAGAAGAACGGGACAGTTGGGTTTAGATAAAGAAGAACGGGACAGTTGGGTTTAGGTAAAGAAGAACGGGACAGTTGGGTTTAGGTAAAGAAGAACGGGACAGTTGGGTTTAGGAAAAGAAGAACGGGACAGTTGGGTTTAGATAAAGAAGAACGGGACAGTTGGGTTTAGGAAACGAGACACGCGGGACACAAACCCCGGTCTCCTGGGTGAAAGTCCTCTGTTGTTTGACCCATCCACCCCCTCAACCAACCTCCTTATGCGGAATTTCGGGCTTTCATACTACTCGCTACCGTTCCACCGTCGCTCTTAATATTACGTCATCTTTAAGCGCCGCATAGCTGCTGCTCTGCCCGGTGCGTTCCATACAGACGCTGAAGGGGGATTTTTGCGTTAGTATCTGCCGCTGACAGCCACTGCCCAAGCGTCCGGACCAATGTCAAAGATTGTTGTTCCCATCAGTCACTTAGACACAAAAACATAGGAAAATAGGGTTGGAAAAAAAATGGTAGTTACCCTTTAATGCAGCCTATTAAGTATGGTATGAATCAAGCACCTGTTTTCTTTGTTTTCCACATGTATCTTGTCTTAAAGAAAGAGAGAGACTTCATTTTCAAAACTCAGAAGGGCAGAGGGAATATGAAGAAATCTGAAGGAACTGCGAATGTAAAAGTAGAAAAAGTCAAAAAAGAAGGGAAAATCTCCGACAAAGATTGAATAAAGTGACAAAGAAGTAGACGTAGAGAGACAACGCAAGTGACAGAGTTACGATATGGCATGAAGGATGAAGGGGAAACATAAAGACAGAGACTGGAGGGGGGGGGATGTGACATGAGAAAAGAAGATAGAAAGAAGGGAAAATGGAAGAGAGAAGGGACAAAATAGAGAGAGAGGGCAGATTTGATATTCAGTCTTTAAACCGAAGAAGTGTTCAGTCTTTCAGCTCAGGGACGCCGACGCACTCGACCAAATCATCCACCTCATCAGTCATTCAAAACACCATCAGTCAGCCAGGAAATGGCCCATCAAACGGACGCATTCACCCACAGCTCAGCTCACACTGCCACCAAATAGACTCGTCTGACTGACTGACACGTCCCACTGGCTCGCTTCTGATTGGTGGATAGGAGCAGTCGGTCAGTCAGCCAAATACCTTCAACTTCATCACTGGTGACGTTTTGACTTTAGGTGAAAGTAGCACTTAACTATGTCATTTGCACAAGCACTTTAATATATACTACGCCATTTCCACTTTAACTATGCCATTTGCACAAGCTCTACATATACTATTACTACTATGCCATTTGCACAAGTACCGACGTCTACAATATAATTCATCTGAGCCTGTAAAAATGATGTTGATGTTGATAATGTGTCTTTTAATCGTGCTGTGTATGTGCACATGTTTGTTGGAGTGTGGACTCTACGACTTACGTTTCGTTACATATGTGCCTGCACATTTTGTCAATGACAATAAAATAAAATTGAATTGAAGTGTCTTCATGTCTGTGATCAAACATGGATTCGCTTTTCATTCAACTGACGTGTCACCATGACGCCTTCGCTGGCAGCTTAAGCCCAGTTCAGACCAAAAATTCGCAACAGAGAGACAAAACCGTTTTAGAGCGTTGCAGACTCAAACCGGCTGATGGTATCGCTGCGACTCAGCTGGTCGAGTCTCCAGAGGCTGGTTCTAGAACGTAAGAGACATCTCCTGTTTCAACAGCCAGTAGAGAAGTCAGCTGGTGGAGTCTCCAGAGGCTGGTTTTAGAACATAAGAGACGTCTCCTGTTTCAACAACCAATAGCGAAGTCAGCTGGTCGAGTCTCCAGAGGCTGGTTTTAGAACGTAAGAGACGTCTCCTGTTTCAACAACCAATAGAGAAGTCAGCTGGTGGAGTCTCCAGAGGCTGGTTTTAGAACGTAAGAGACGTCTCCTGTTTCAACAACCAATAGAGAAGTCAGCTGGTCGAGTCTCCAGAGGCTGGTTTTAGAACGTAAGAGACATCTGTCCCTGTGGGGGAAACTGGCGGAACTGTGTCACGGGCCAGAGGACAGAAGGGGTGAGGCCATCCATCCATTGTTCAGATTCCCTCTGACTGTATGACTGCATTGTCACTGTCATTTACAACAATAGATCCCCCCCACCCCTTGTAAAATGATCATTGGGATGTTGGTGTGAAAGTTAATTGAAAGCAGCTGGTATTATAACTTGAAGAGGATTTAAATGCGTCATAACGGTCGCGTTCAAATCCAGAACGTGAAATGTATAATTTCTTCTGCAGCAGGAAAGAGCCACCCTGCAGTGATCTACAGTACCTTGTTTTAGTTTCTGAAATTCACTTCATTAAATCTTCAAATAGCTGTTCACCTTCCATTCACCCCCTTCCCCCCCCTCCCCGATCAGCTGCTGCCACTGCTCTCAAGGCCATTTAGTCAATAATCGGGTTGTTTAGTTTTAAACTTTCTCTCTCTGACATCAAAGCACATGGATTTATATTTTCATAATTCTATTTTTGCAGAGTGATTACTGGTAAACATCATTATACAGTCATCAAAAGGAGTTGTATGAGCCGATTATTCTGGGTGTCTGTGGCCTTCAAGAGGTGTGTGTGTGTGTGTGTGTGTGTGTGTGTGTGTGTCCCAATCTATTGTTTTATTGTTTAATTAACAGATAAACATCATTGCTGCATCATCAACCACCGCTGTTCTTTTTATACGTTTGTATTTTTCATCCTCTTTCTGGCGTCCCTCTTCGACACAAGCACAGACTCTCCTTAGTTTTCTGATAACAAAACCAAAGTACATCAAAAGGAGAGAAATAAAACTTTTTTTTCCCTCATGAATTGGCACCTTTCAGAAATTCCTCATATTCAATTCTGCAGGAGACTAAAGCCGTCTTTAAATGGTGGGATAACCAGCTTTGCATTGTTCCTGCCAACGAATGAGGGCGGGATTAAGGTGCACATGCTTATTTAAGATCAGCACACTGGACAAACCTTTGGTCCTGCCTCTTCTCACACACAGGGCTTTGTTTTTATACTGTTTCCCCACTGGAGACATCCTGCTGGGCCTTTTTTTGTATTAAGTGATGCAGCACAAGACAGGTGAGGGACATAAAAAAACAAGACAGCATTATGCGATAGAAAATAATCCATGTGTGAACAATTGAGACAAAAAAAAGAAATAAGCCAGGGAAAAAAAAAAGAAATTTCATTTTGGCATATTGCATGTTGAGGGTGCAGATTGGCAGTTTATTTGTGTGTGTGTGTGGTTATGAAGCGGACAAAGGGAAATGATTCGGGAGAATTGGGATAGGCGAAGGGAAAGGAGGGCTCTTCACCCACAATCTCCCATTCACACCATCTCCATCTCATCTTAGCTGTCCATCGTGTTCGATGATGATGCCTGCTCCAGGGATGGGGGTGGGAGGGGGGGTAGGTTCAGCGACCTTGCCGCTGGTGCCACTTCTCGTGGGCGTATAGTCCGATCCTTGAGCCGCACACTCGTCCGCAGATGGAGCAGGGGAAACCAGATGCCAGGGGGGTACCAGCCGCCCGCTGGTGTCTCTTGATGCGCCTCTCGGATCGTCGGTCTTGGCTGATTTGGTGTATTTGAGAGACTGCAGTGGCACAGGTGACCTGCCAGGCTGATCTGTCGAGTGCCAGAGATTCAAGCTGCATAAGGGGGATGTTTGCTCGCTTTAGGAGGTCTCTGGTGTAGTCCTTAAAGCGCCGCTTTTGCCCTCCAGCGGAGCGTTTAGCGCCCGGTAGTTGACTGTAGAGGACTTGACGGAGCAGGCGGTGTTCAGGCATGCGTATAGTGTGCCCTATCCAGCGCAGATGTTTTTTGGCCACGGCTGCTTCCATACAGATTGAGTCAGTGTTACTGAGGATATCTGTATGGGGGATTCGATCTTCCCAGTACAAGCTGAGGATCTTTTGTAGACAGCGGATATGAAAGGCCTCTAGGTTGGTAATGTGTTGGCGGTATGGGGTCCAAGACTCTGCCCCATAAAGCAGAGTGGAGAGACATACCGCGTTGTAAACAGCCACCTTGGTGCTGTTCTTCAGGTTACGGTTTTCAAAAACCCTGCTGCGTAGGCGTCCAAAAGATGATGAGGCTTTATTTATCCGGGTGTGTATTTCTGTGTCAAGGGAGCAGCATGAGGACAGAGTGGAGCCGAGGTAGGTGAAGTGGTCCACTGTTTTAAGTGGAACACCACTTATGTGAAAACTGGGTGGTGTGGGGGCGGGGGTGGTGAGATGGGACATGACCTCGGTTTTTGAAATGTTGACCTGTAGGCCAAAGGATTGGTACAGACTGGATATTGTGTTAAGGGCGTGCTGCATAGAGTCTGGACTGTGAGCTAAGACGGCACATTCATCAGCATACTGAAACTCACAGATTTGGCGGGTCTTTGTCTTTGTGTGGGCCTGGAGCCGACGGATGTTGAAAAGGCTTCCGTCAAGTCTGTATTCCACATGGACACCATCTTCATGTCCCATGACACGGTGGAAGAGGCAGGTGATGGCAGAGAAGAGGATGTTAAAGAGCACTGGAGCCAAGACACAGCCTTGCTTCACCCCAACGTTTACCTTGAAAAACTCTGACTGGAGTTCTCCCATGATTACTCTGGCTTGCATCCCGTCATGCAGCTGCTGTAGGATGTGGAGAAACTTGGGTGGTACCCCAAGTTTGGAGAGGTGTTTCCAGAGCAGCTCACGGCTGATGGTGTCAAAAGCTTTGCTGAGGTCGATGAAGGCTACGTAAAGGTCTTTGTGATGTTCTCGGCTCTTCTCCTGCAGCTGCCTCAAGACAAAAACCATGTCTGTCGTGGATCTGGTCTTCCGGAAGCCACACTGTGTTTCCGGAAGCACAGCTTCCGAGATGTGCTCAACCAGTCTGCTGAGCATGATCTTGGCCAGGACTTTCCCTGCGACGGAGAGGAGAGATATCCCGCGGCTATTGCCGCAGACTGCTCTGTCTCCTTTCTGTTTGTAGATGACCACGATGTTAGCATCCTTCCAGTCCTGTGGGAGGGTCCCATGTTCCCAGATGTTTTGGATCAGGAGGTGCAGGTGATGCGTGAGGGTGTATCCTCCGTGTTTGAAGACCTCTGCAGGGATTCCATCGGGTTCGGCGCTTTTGTTGTTCTTCATCCCAGTAAAAGCTTGCCGGAGTTCTGAGTAAAATGGTGGGGTGTCCAAGTGTGTGATTGGTGCCAGGTCTGGGAGATTATCCAGAATATGTGGGTTGACAGGGTTGGTGTGGTTGAAGAGACTCTCAAAATGATTTGCCCAACGGGCAAGAATGTCGTGGCGGGCCTTGAAGAGCATGGACCCATCAGCTGATCGTACTGGGGCAGTGGCCCGCTTCCTGGGGCCGTACAATGCTGTTATGGCATTGTAAAAGCCTTGAGTGTTATTGCAGTCTGCCAGGTTCTGGATTTCTCGCGCCTTTTGAACCCACCAGGTGTCCTCCATAATCCGGAGGGCTCGCTGGGTTTCTGTTCTTGCAGCAGTAAAGGTGGTTTTAAGGGTGGGAGATCCAGGGCAGGACAGGAGAGCTTTGTGGGCCGCATGCTTGGTCTTTAGGAGTAATTGTATCTCAGCTGAATTGCAGTCAAACCAGTCCTGGTGACGTTTCCTTGATTGGTCAAGCGCCTCTGAGGTTGCACTATGAATAGCCTGGCACAGAACTGGCCAGTCGGTTGTTTCCTCCGGGAGCTTGGTAAGGTTTTCAGCAAGGAGCCGTCGCAGGTTGTCTTTGTTGGTGAGGCAATTCAGTGCTATACAGTTGAGTTTTTTGTTTGGAGCGGTCCGCGGGCCACGGGGTTGAATGCTCATAAGTAGTTTGGATCTGACCATGAGGTGGTCAGTCCAGCACTCAGCTCCGCGCATAACACGGGTGGTGAGGACGTCTTGTCTGTCCTTTTGACGGACAATCACGTAGTCAAGGAGGTGCCAGTGTTTTGAGCGGGGGTGTTGCCAGGTGGTCTTAAACCTGTTCTTCATCTGGAAGATGGTGTTAGTGATGACCAGCTGGTGCTCTGCACAGAGGGAGAGGAGCCTGAGCCCGTTGTGGTTCATTTTCCCCACACCATGCTGGCCAATGACTTTACTCCATACCTGGTGCTCCGTGCCCATTGAAATCTCCCATGAGTATGAGCCTGTCCGTAACCGGGGTTTTCTGTAGGATGGCGTCAAGAGCTCTGTAGAAATCCTCTTTGATGTTAAGCTCGGCATCAAGAGTTGGAGCGTATGCACTGATGAGAGCCAGGGGGATGCGCCATGTCATCAGTCTTTCATTGATGCCGATGGGGGATTCCGGAATGCGCTGCAGCAGTTTAGACTTCACAGCAAAGCCAAAAGGGTGGATGCTCCGACGGTTGCGGCTTACCGTCCGGAGTGTGGGGAGCAGACAATTTTTGGACCACCTTTTCCAGGTCCTTCCCCATCACAGGGGTGAGCAGTGTGGGGCTGCTCAGTCACAATGGAAGCTGCCGAAAGGACGCGCTGCTCCATCCCGCAGTCCTAGCGACCATCACTCCATTGCCGCCTGTGTGCATGGTTTGGTTAGGCACTCCCAGCCACATCCTTGGCCTATGCCCACCACCATTCCACATCGCCACAGGACTTGTGAGGAGGGGAAGGAGGGGGGGAAGCAAGGATCTTGCGTGGAGGTAAGGATTAAGGTGAGGGTATGGGTGCGCAGACCACACTCCCACCATGTCCTTGGCAGGTCTGGGTCAGGATCCAGTGGCATGGAAACCAAGACGACTGGAGACCCAGCACTGCTGCAGCCTTCATCCACCTTCTCAGCCGTTGTGATGCTCCACTTAAGTCAGCCATCATCCTCCGCCTGTTCCACCATTGAGGTCTTGCGTCTTTTTTTTCAGGGTGTGCTCCCTTAGCCTTTGCCTCTATAGGCTACCCCACAAGGCAGTGGGACTATTTGCCCATAGTTGGGGCAGTGGTTGGCGGGTGCCAGGGCGTGTCCACTGCTTGGTGGGCCTGCACACCGCGCCTCTGGGGCCCACTGCTGCTCCAAATTCCCATTCACACACACACACACACACACACACACACAAAAGAGAGAGTGAGGTGCATGGTCAAATGGAAGACAACACAAGGGTTAAGTTTAGGCACCAAAACAACTAGTTAAAATTAGGAAAAGAGAAAGGAACATGTGTTTGAAGATCTTGTGTTTAGTACATGGTGCATACTGCAAAAAAATAAGTGGAATACATACGTAATACAGTGCTTTACTTTTCCGTAGCTGTGTGCACAAATGGTTCATGAGAACGGCCTGCTCATTGTCTCTTTGGGTTGATCCAGTTGTTTGAGCAGATCTACATAGCGTGTCCATTTGGCACAACAAACAGCAACACGCCGATCATTTAAAATACCTCCATCTAGGGATGAGCGAGTACAGCATTATGTGTATCTGTATCTGTATCTGTATCTGTTAACCATATGAATTATCTGTATCTGTGTCTGTACTCGGACTGGGCGGGGCCTAACCCGGAAGTGGGCGGGGTTTAACCCAGAAGTTGGTCGGTTTGTCTTGAAATGGGCGGGGCTTTAACCGGTATGTTATTTTAAGCATGCAATTGATATGGGTTGATCAGAAATTGTTATATTTATTGCTGATTAGAAAACTATTTACATGACAGCATCAGCATTGAGCTTCAGATCAATGGTTTTGATCACAATAACAAACAAACTATATACAGAACAAAGCAGAGACGCAACGCGAGTCGCATTCTACCAAGCACCACGTCTGAACAAACCCCACGTTTACCAGAACTCTACTGGTTAATAAGTAAGTACTACAAACCGAAGTAAAAAACAAACCTGAAGCTGAAAAAACCCTAAACGTTAATGGAAAAGACCCGCGAACCTGAGTGACTGAGGGAGAGACAGAGAGAGAGAGAGACAGAGCTGTTCTGTGTGAGTGAGCAGAGCTGGACACAGCAACACAATAAATCTGTATGTGTGTAGGGGAGGGGCGCTGTGACGACTAGCCTATCACAGAACGCAGACACAGTCAGCTACCCAATGAGGATTTTTATTCAATCCGAGCACAGATATTGACTCGTATTACTCGTATAATACTCGTACTCGGCAAAAGTGCTTTATACGTACCGGATACTCGTTTCAGCCGAGTATCCGGCTCAACTCTACCTCCATCGTTTATTAATGATGTGATTTTAATTGTGCAACATCTGATGAGTGACAAAGAATCTGACCACACATTCACGGCCAACTTTCAGACAGTTTTTTGATTGTCAGCACTGATTCAGTCAGAAGCAGAACTAAAGTTTTTTGTTCATGTATTTTATTTTATTAAAGCATCTTAAAGTGTGAGAATCCACAGTTCCACCTGCCCAACACAAAACCTGCTGACATGTAATCCTTCAGTTTTAGGTAAAACATATAATCGTATCGTATAAAATCGTATAATAGTATAATACTCGGGAAAGGGAAGTTTGGGTTCCCCTGCTGGAGCTGCTTCCCCCGCGACCCGATACCGGATAAGCGGACGAAGATGGATGGATGGATGGATGAAATCAACCAGGCATGACGGTGTAGTTCCACTTACACAGCATTTTCTTATATATATTTATATATATTTTTTTATGTTAAAGGCTAAGCAGCAAGCCAAGGGATGAGAGTCATTTTATTTTTGCCAAATAAAGTTATGCAAAAACGTTGTCGCTTGCTTCAGTTACAGAACGAGGTGAATTAACTTAGATGGAATAAAAATTGTGTGTAATAGTGATGTTAGAGTGCCTTTTTGTTTTGGTTCCCAAAGACCGTTTTACAATTTATAACAAGTGATTATTCTTACAAGCAGAAATGCATGGGTGTAGTTCTCATAAAAAAAATGTATAATAAACATCTGCTATCCTTGAACGCAACACTGAGCCCCTGTTGGCCCTGAGCTCATCAGTGGAAAAAGGAAATTTAATTTGGGGAATCAAATCTGCCAGGAATCAAAGAAAAGCTCTTTCCGCAAATATTTGACTCTTTCCAGAGCCACGATACATCCTCACTTTTTAATAGACAGCATCAACCTTCAGTCACTGAACAAATCATATGTAAAAATACATCACATGAAGGTGTGAGATTTCTATCCAAGAACGTTCTGCAAATGTAGCTCCAGGCAGGGGGGAAGGTGGTGTAGGTCTGTACCCAGCCGGGAGATGTTCTGGTTGGGCTTAACGCGGGCAGGTAGCCCCTGGAGGTGGAGCTGAAGGGAGTGGGGGGGGGGGTGAGAGCTGAGGGACCCACAGGGGAGGGAGACTCAGCCCTGACCATCTGCCAGCCTCCAGCGTCTGCCAATATACAAACACACACACGTACACAGACAAACTTGCACACATCTTTTGCCTTCAGACATACACACACAAAAACGCATGACATTATGAATATTTCCATCCAATCAGGAGTGTTTACAGCATTCTTTGTTTGTGTGTTAACAGCATTGTGTGTGTGTGTGTGTGTGTGTGTGTGTGGACTTTTTTAACTATATTCGTGGGGTCCGGTTTTTGGACTATACTTGTGGGGTCCCGACAGCTTTGTGGGGCCAAAATGCTGGATCCCACAAGTTTAAAGGGCTGTTTGAGGGTTAAGACTTGGTTTTAGGATTAAGGTTAGAATTAGGTTATGGTTAGGGTGAGGGTAAGGGTTAAGGTTATGCATTTAGTTGTGATGGTTAAGGTTAGGATAAGGGGCTAGGGAATGCATTATGTCAATGACGGGTCCCCACAAAGATAGTGCCACAAACCTGTGTGAGTGTGTGTGTGTGTCTGTGATGGCAGGATGGAAGCCAGGGTCTGGCCCCTCTGTCGGCTCCCTACTGAATTTCTCTCTCTCTCTCTCTCTCTCTCTCTCTCTCTCTCTCTCTCTCTCTCTCTCTCTCAGGATACAACTCCTTCTTTCCACAGATACATACTTCAGTTCCTCTCTCCCTCCGACACTCCATTGCTTTATTCACATATATGTGCTGTAGCTACATGTGTTGCCATTCTAATGTCAAGAGGGATTTTATATTTACATATTCAATACCCTGCTTTAATTTGCAACACTTTACGTAAAGACTCAGTTCAATCAAATCACAATAACCCATTTTCTACCCTACCCTGAGTTAGAGATTCAGCTAGTTGACATTTAGTTTTACATCTGTGGGTCCGTTTTATTTTAATAAACAACAAAGTCAACATGTGTTTGTTAGATTAAGATGCACAAAAATAGAAAAGACAATAGATAAAATATAACTCTATTAAGAAAAACAGTGGTAAGATCATGTGCTTAAACTGTCAAATGTACAAATGAATGAATGAGTGAAAGTGAATATGGCGCAAACTACTGAGTAAATAAAAAAATGTCTAAAACAGTTAATGTCTTTAACGGAGACACTAGCATATACCTGGAAATAAATTAAGAGCTTTATGAGCATATTAGTCCAAATAGTTTTTTAAAAGAGCAGAAGTGTATAAAAAAAAGTGTCTAGAAAAAGTAAATACAAAAATCAATGCAAAGAATAGAAATGTAGCAAGGGAAAATTGCATGTAAAATTTAGTTAATAGCAGTGGTGGAATGTAAGTGTAAACATAAAAACATTCGCGAAATCGCGTTTGCTAAACCTACCAGACTCCATGTTAATAAATAGTAATTTTAGCATCGTAAAATACACTTCATTCAATGTCGACAGAAACTAAATAAACTTTGAAAAGCTGTTTTGGGTCGTCTTTCCACTTTTCCAACCATCACAACTCTAGTTTTGGTTGAAATAAACACATAGTTTACATATTTACATGTGACAATATGTTGGCTCTATACACGCTAAAAGTATTACTTTTTTAAATGGAGTCTGGTGGGTTTAGAGCTAGCGACTTCAGAGCTGTTTCTGGTTAAACAGAAAGGTCTCAAAGAGGTTTTAAAGGTCTATCTCTGAAGGGATCCTTTCCATAATGTTGTCAGACTCTTAGAATATTAATCTGAGTCTGTCGGTGGCAAAACGAGCACTTGCTGCAGCGACCTTGCTTAATATTGGACCAGGTTGAAAAAATCGCTAGTTACCTTTTAAGTAACATTTTCAATGCAGGATTTATACTTGTAACAGAGTATTTTTACAGTGTGGTATTAGCATAAGCAAAACTGGCCAGTGCAACCCCCCCAAAAAAACCTATTACAGTTACCTTTACATAAAGACATTTGCACCACAAAATTGATGCAGAAAAGTCACAAACTGTTGAAGAAAAATTCACCAGAAACTGAAGTGTTTGACGTTTAAAAATTTCAATTTTGCTAAAAAGTGGCAATCTCAACTAGCCTGGCTCCACCCTCCTACGTACTTCCGCTTAATTTTCATTTTCCTTCAGTACTCCGTCTGGGTTTGTGGAATATTCTTGGGTTTTCTCCGACCAAATATTTGGCGGTCCAATCAGCGAACAGAGGGAGTGGCTGAGAACGATGACGTTGAGGTCCGGTAACCTTCGGTGAGTTCCGTAATGGTGGCGGAGAAAGACGCGAGCAAATCCATTCGGTCCGTTGTGGCAACGCTGCCGAATATCCAGAAGTTAAAGCCCGAGCAAGAACAATCTTTGCTGAGTTTTGTTGGTGGCCATGATGTTGTGGCCCTCCTCCCCACGGGGTTTGGGAAAAGTTTGATTTTCCAGCTCGCTCCGTTAGTGGTGAAGGAGTTGGCTAAGGCGAACGCTAGCGATGCTAAATCAACATCACGACCAAACGTTAGCGATTGGTTATGGCAGATCCAGAGTGGCTCTGGGCAGATCCAATAGTTTTAAACTTCAACAGAGTACCCGCCTTCAAGGAAGTTAACACTTGTCAATGGAGAGTGGCCAGACTCTCTGTACAAATGAAATGGACCAGAATCTGGTAGGACCAGGCTAGATCTCAACCCCCCTCCCCAATGTTGAACCCAAAGTGCTCCCTTTGGTATCAGTACTTTTACTTGAGTAAAGGATCTGAATCCTTCTTCGACCTCTGATTAAGAGCTATATGACCCCGTTTGAACCGTTTCAAGATGTCAGTTTTTGTTAAGTTGTGTAAAGAACAGAACGTTTTTAATCAAGGATGATGCACAGAGACACAGTCAGTTGTTGCAAAGTTAAAAACTCAGCAGCTTTCTCAAAACCTCAATTCATTCTGGGTTTTTAGAAAAAAGAAATCACTCTGAAGCTGTTAAAATATGCCAAACAAAGCTCTAAAAGCTCCACCTATTCGCGCAGGTACATGGGGTTTAGCCCAATTTAAAGATTCTGCAGTTTGTTTCCGTCATGTCTTCACAGTTTAGACTTTGTGTGTGTTCCTGTGTTAATCAGCAGAGCTGAGAACAGAGAGGATTAGTGACTTAATCAGGCTGATGGTTATTAATAGAATTCTTCTTTCTTTTTAAAGCTCCTAATTCCATCTGTGTTCACATCACATGTTTGTTGAGTCAGACAAAGAGAGAGAGAAGTCTGGGATTGGATCTATTTATCCATCAATCCATCCGTCCTTTGATCCAATCATTTATCCATCATCCGTCCATCTCTCCACCCATATAGTCACACATCCTGTGTGACCATCCTGTCTGTACATCTGTGAATCCATTAATCCATTAGTATGTCTACCATCTATAATTTATCCATCCATCCATCTATCCTTTATCCATCTCTACCCATCAATTAGTCCATACATACACTCATCCATCTACCATGCCATTCTTTACCCTTACATCTAGCCATGCATCAATTATTTCATCCATCTATCCTCCTATTCTTTACCCACCCACCCACCCATCCATCCACCCACCCTATCTATCTATCTATCTATCTATCTATCTATCTATCATCCACCTATCTTTCCATCCATCTATGCAAAACTCCTAATTGTTGCATACATACACATACAGGCAACTCTACCTCCGATTCACAAGCCAATATCCATTCTTCTATCCATCCATTCTTCTATCCATCCCTCCTTCTATCCATCTATCCTCCCATCCAGCAATTACAACTTACATTTATGTTTATAGCGGTGCCGCCCTCTAGTGGCTGTATAAGTTATGACAGGAGTAAAGCAGGAGGGGGGGGTGGGGGCGGGGGGAGACCATTTTCACCTTTCACCCAGGAGACCGGTGTGTCTCGTTAGAAAATAAATGTAAACTGCAAGTTGTTAATTTTTTTACTTTACAAAGCAAACGGAGCTATGTCACGTTCTATGTCACGTGCGTAACCTTCAGGAAATGAAGTATCGTTGGATTTTAACCCAAACCACGATGTTTTTCTAAACTTAACTGAGTAGTTATGGTGCCTAAACCAACCTGTTGTCACTCCGAACTCGTAAAATACTGACGCTTGGGCAGTGGCTGTCAGCATCAGATACGACACAAAATTCACCCTTCAGCGTGTGTGTAGAACGCACCGGGAAGAGCAGCAGCTACGCGGCGTTTGAAGATGACGTAGTATTAAGAGAGACAATGGTAGAGAGTAGTATGAAAGCCCGAAATTCCGCGTAGGCAGGCTGGGGTGGTGGACGGGTCAAACAACACAGGACTTTCACCCAGGAGACTGGGGTTTGTGTCACGTTACCTAAACCCAACTGTCCCGTTCTTCTTTATCTAAACCCAGCTGTCCCGTTCTTCTTTATCTAAACCCAACTGTCCCGTTCTTCTTTATCTAAACCCAGCTGTCCCGTTCTTGTCCCACGTGTCATGTAAATGTACCATTTATAAGCCCACCCACGACCTTTTCCTTAACCTAACTGTGTCAAAAGTGACGCCAATAGTCCCGACCAAGCGCGTTTACATAAAGCGTGTTTAGATATGACGCTAAAGGAGACTTTTAGCGTCAATAACAACGGCAAAGGCGCCTGACCAATGGCGCTTTTCCATTACATGGTACCTGCTCGACTCGCCTCGACTCTACTCGCCTCTTTTGGTTTTCCATTACGAAAAAAAGTACCTGGTACCTGCTAACAGGTACTTTTTTTAGTACCTCCTCAGTCGAGGTTCCAAGCGAGCTGAGGCGAGCCGAAAAGGTGACGTGAAAGCGACAGACGGGGGTGTCCTGAACAAACCTGCTATTTTTAAACAGTTTAGCCAGCTGTTTGTTTTTTTGCTGCCTCCAGCTTCTTCTGAAATAAAATGTGTCTTCTGGCAACAACACACACCTTCGACGTTCTGTGTGTGTGTCGCGTTAGGTCACGGCAGTTTACTACGGCGCCGCTTGTTTACAGTTCTGCGGAGGCTCCGGTCCAGGCAGAGCTTTCGCCGCATCCTACGTACACACACACATGCTGGCTCGACGCACACACCAGCTGACAAATGTATACAACAGGCCACATATTACATAGGCTACAGTGAAAGCTCTGCGTGGAGCCTCCACAGAACTATAAAACAAGCTCAAGTGGTCTGATGTTTATACTTGTGCGCTGGTGTGTGCGTCGAGCCGGCAAGACGACCAGCCACGCTGAGGCGGTACTAAAATCTGCAATGGAAAACGAACGCACAGTGTGTCGAGTCGAGGCGAGTAGAGTCGAGGCAAGTCGAGCAGGTACCATGTAATGGAAAAACGCCACAAGTGTCAGTGAGAATGTGTTGCCTAAACTTAACCAAAATCTGACCGTTTCACAACGTTTATGTGTTTAAAACTGCAACGGTTAAGTTCTCTGGTTTAGATATGACGACGGAAAGTGCTCCTGTGGGTCGTATTAGAGTGTAGGAATAAACATTACATTACATGTCATATAGCTGACGCTTTTATCCAAAGCGACTTACAATTGCTATACTGTATATGTCAGAGGCTGCACACCTCTGGAGCAACTAGGGGTTAAGTGTCTTGCTCAGGGACACATTGGTTGATGTATTGCAGTGGGAATTGAACCCAGATCTCCCACACCAAAGGCATGCGTCATATCCACTGCGCCATCACCCACCCGGCCGATCTTGTTGTTTAGAGAACTTGTTGTGTCGCTCATATGTGCTTTCAGACTCGTAGCATCATCTCATCCATCTGTCCATCCAGTATCCTATTCAAACTCTTACTCTTGTTAGTCTCATTCCTCCCTCAATCTCTTTCTCCTTTTCTATTTCAGTTTGTTTGTTTTCTCCTTCCTTCCGTCCTTCCTTCCTTCTCATCCCCAACCACCAGTCTTCCTCTCCTCCATCCCTGCATCTGACAGGTGACAGACTTTTTCTCTGCTTTCCCCTTTACCTTCTTGTTTTATTCATACCTTTGGGATATTTGACAATCTTACCTCAGTTTGTTTATCCTGCCACAGCAAACACTTGAATACACAAACAGATATAATTTCTCTTCTCTGCCTCCTTAGATCCAATGTGTGACCTTATGTAAACAAAAAAAAAAAACCTTCTTGTCCAAACATGCTATCTTAAAACTGGTATCTTAAAATGTCAAACCTGGCTGTAGCCTGTTAAACTGCTCACTAATGACCGGGGTGGGAAAAACCCACCCACTAACAGGATATTAAACTTTGGCTGTAGCTAGGGCAGTGACGGTATAGTTTATTCTCACCGCAGTGAAGAAGCAACATATCACCGCAGGTAACCGCAACCCCCTTACGAAAGTAGTGTAAGTTAGAGCGAGAATGGCATGTCTTAATCAGAAAATATATTCAGAAAAAAGGCCTTATTTGGAATATCCAATCACAATATGCTGTTTACATGACTTGTATCAAATTTGGAATAATGTCAAATTAGCTTTTGTTTCACCTGTCTGATAATAAAGTAAAGGTGTGCAAGGATCACTTTTCTTGTTGGATAGAAAATGTTTGATATTGGTTGATAAAGGTTAAAATTGTAGTTTTGCTATTTTTCTAACATAGTGTCCATTTGGACTTTGACTGTTACAGCTACATGAACCAATTGTTCATAAATATATATATATATATATATATATATATATATATATATATATATATATATATATATATATATATATATATAACTTCCTTTGAAGCTGCTGCTTTCTGGAAAAAAAAAAAAAACTTTCAATGGAAATGTATATTCCCCAACAGGAAACATATTAAGGAATGACCATGAGGATTATGACTCAAAACTGACATGTACTGGTCATTTGCTAAAGATGAAAATACATAGTTATTGTTCAGTTACCAATCCAACATCATTCTCACTCCCATCGCGTGAAAAAAGCGCTTGGTCAGGTGCCTTTGGCGTTTGTTACTGATGCAAAAAGTCTAGCGTCGTATTTCAACGCATTCTCATGAATATGATATCGTACGAAAATGTATGCACACCAAAACGTCAGATATCGTACGACACTACGAGACCGCTGGCTGGTCATGTGACGCCGGCTACAGTGGCCGGCTACGAGCTCCATGACGCCGAGCGCCAGTTGCTAGTTGTTTTCAGCCGCTACAGAGCTTCCTGCTGTCCGTCACAGCTCGGTTGTATCAGCAGCAGTTAGTAGATGTGTTTAACAGCTACAGAGCTCTGCGACGCTGGCTACGGTGCTCCGATGGCGCTCCTTTCCCGAGAATAGGTGACTTTGAGCCGGGTACAGAGCACCGCGAGCTACGTTGAATTTAGGTGACAAAAAGTGAGCATTATGCGGCGACGACAGTTAAGTTTAGGCACCAAAACGACTAGTTAAGTTTAGGAAAAAGTTCCTAGTTTGGATTAAACAACTCCCAAGGAACACGCATTTCCTGGGTGAAAGTCTTTTGTTTTCCCCGGGAAGCGGACTCCGCTAAATGGCTTGAAAGTTATGGCCCACCCATCCACGCTGATCTCCTCCCTAAGCAGCCAGCCGAGTTAATATACCGCAGCAGTCATTGTGGTGCATACAGCAAGACAAAAACCAAAACGTGGAATGCATACGAATTACAGTGCTCTTTCGTAGCTTTTGGAGCGTATGGTTCATGAGAACAGCCTGGACTATATACTGACACATACTTGTCATCTGCTAAAGATGATAATAAATAAAGTTATTGTTCAGTTACCAATCAGAAGCGCAGAGCTAAAACCTCCATCTCCCAAAGCCCATTCACAGCTGAATGGAAGAGAATGTCAGCAGAGCCAACTGCTGACAGAGAAGCGTTGAACAGTGAACAAAGCCAGACCGACTCTCCCCCGTCCACTTATCTCTCCTCTCATCTTAATAAGACCAGAGCGGCAGTGGCATCCTTCCCATAAGGCCGTGCTGTCCGGGTCTGAACCCAAGTCTCATTAACCAGACACATTGGCCTCCGCAGTACAAAGGGGCTTCCTCTGATGCCTACACTCTGCCGTCCCGACTTGCCCATTTAAAACTGAAAACGTCAACATCCTCGCTGTGTGCCGTCATTGATATCGACAACCATGCACGCAGCCCTCTGGGAAAGAGCAGAGGCGGGGCGGGGGGGGGTTCTGCTGTTCTTCACGAGACGACGGTTGACGCTTGATTCAGATGTCGGTTGGATAGCGAGACGCAGTGAAGAGGATCAGATTTAAATGATTAGATCATAGTCTTTCATGGGCATTTAGATGTCCCTCTGCTTCTCCAATCCAATCACATTCAATTCCGTTCCATGCAATTCAAAGACGCTGTATGATTCATGTTCTCATCTTAATTCAAAATCCTGCACAAATGGATAAAGAGGCCATGGATTTCCATCATGTAAAATCTAGATGATACCGAGATTATAAGTGCAACAGTTGGCGTGTTGCATGTGAAAGTTTTTCATTCAAAAATCTTGAATCAAGGACTCATGTAAAATACATTTTTTATGGGGATTAACATTATCAATCAGTCTTGCTTCACCGGGAAGTTTGTAGAATATAAAATCAACAAAGTCTATGATAAACTCCTTACACTTGTAAATTACATGATGGATGGTCAAATTTGATTTGTATTTGCTAACATGAACAAAGGTCAGGTCTATAAAACTTATTCTTATGAACTTTACAGCATAAGTTTCTGTTCGTTCCGATGTTTCATGCAAAGTTCTGAATCTTAGACCCTGTTTACACATGGTTTTTAAAGGACGTGCTGGTTGTTTTTTTTGTCTATTACTTGCCCATTTTGCGACGAGTTGGACAAAGTGTCCAAAGCATGACCATCCGTTGTTTGGCACGATGGAATAGACGTGTGTTGGATTCTGCAGACAGAGATATCTCCAGCTGTATCGACACAATCATCCCTTTAGGCTTCTAGAGGAAGTGACGTAGGCAGTAATGAAATCTGAACACGAGCAATTCAATTTTATTAATAGAGTCAAATCACAACAGGTGTAATCTCAGGACACGTTACATATAGAGCAGGTCTAGACCACACTCTATCATTTACAAAGACCCAACAATTTCCCACGAGCAAGCGTTTGGTGCGACAGTGGCGAGGAAAAACTTCCTTGTTACAGGCAGAAACCTCAGACAGACCCAGGCTCTTGGTGGGCGGCCATCTGCTATTGCCGGTTTGGAGACAAGAGACACTGATACGGATATACAGAAATATGATTCATAATAATCATAGCAGTTGGCATGATGCTCCGTGGCACTTATAGTTCCAATAAAGCTGGAGACGCACGATAGACACAAGTGTGAACGGCGATGTGTCTTGGCTGTCCACTCAATCATTCAGACTTTATTTATATAGCACTTTATCTACATGTAAATGCTTCACCCCCAACCCCCAACATGCACACAAACACACACACACACACACACACACACACACACACACACACACAAACTGCACCACACTGTTTGACTCTGACCTACTTTGGAGTCGACATTCCCCAGAGAGAATTGAACGTCCAGTCCTGCCTGTGTTACTGCTGTGCACGACCACAGCGCACTCATGAGCTGTTCCAGTTTGTTTATTGTCCACATGGTGACTCTGAGGGAGTTAAAAGCCCCACTGATGAGCCTGTAGGAGCCTGTAGGAGTGATATTGCATTATTATCGCAGATGTGTTGCAGTTTACTGCATGTTGGGAAACATGCAAAAAAAAAATGTATGTTAACCCTCATGTTGTCCTTGTGTCAAAATGTAAATGAGGTTTATTGGCCATGAATTCGCAATTATGTGTAAAACTAGTGGAACAAAGTTGGGGTTAATACTGGTGGTAGTGAAAAAAAAGCCATGAAAATGTAAAAAAAAAAAGGGGCAAAGGCGTCGAAAAAGGGACAAAAACGTTGGAAAAAGCAACTCTTTTTTTTCAGTTTCTGATTTGACTCGGGATGACAAGTGCTTGTCGACGGGAAGACAACACAAGGGTTAAAAAGTATTATATACACCAGCGGTCCCTCAAAGGTCCGCATCTGATTTTTATTCCAGGTCAGAGGCCCGGAACGATCATCAACAACAACACAACATGTTATCAACTCAGTTATAACTTTTAAGCAGCATTTATTCAAGTTGAGACAAGTTGAGAGCGCTATGTGGAGCGGTGCTAACATTACATAAAACAAAGTGATGGAGCGAGCTAGAGAGAGAGAGAGAGAGGTACTAACGTTAGATAAAACAAAGCGAGTTCCCTGTAAAGGGAGCACCCGGTCATATCATATAACTATATATAGCCTAAGGGATCATTTAAGTGTATGTAGAATCACAATAGTATGTTAGTATGTCATTATCAAATGTTCTCTTCCTTTGTCTTCAGTCTTTTATCTTGTCACAAATGAAAAAGAAATAAAATAAATCCGTAAAATATGTAAGGGTTTACTCATTGTGTATACAATAAGTACCCTATTGTCTGTGCCACAGGAGCCAGAATTTCCCTGTTTGTATACTTAAGAAGTGCACGATGTTTGATTGAAAGTTTCAAAGAGTCACAGAGTTATTTATTTAGTAACCCCCCTCTTCTCTTTCAGGCTGTCAAATCCAATCACCACATCGCTGCTAGACTTGGTCCTGATTGGCTCCCTGTGATAAAGAAATACTGAGAACCTCCCAATCAGGTACGTTTCCTCCATTTAAAAGTAGTCCTGTTGTCTTCCACTCAGTGTCCAGTTGGAGCATTATTGGGTTTAGGTTACGTATTTATTTTATTAACTGAACGTTTGTGTCAGTGTCAGTGTTGTAAGTGGTCTCAAGACCAAGACCACTTTTCGAATGTCTCGTCTCGGAATCGATCGCATTTTCACTTGGTCTTGTCTCGGCCTCAGACTAGCCTGGTCCTACCAGACTCTGGTCTATTTTTTTTGTACAGAGAGTCTGGCCACTCTCCATTGACAAGTGTTAACTTCCTTGAAGGCGGATACTCTGTTGAAGTTTAAAACTATTGGATCTGCCCAGAGCCACTCTGGATCTGCCATAACCAATCTCTAACGTTTGGTCGTGACGTTGGCTTAGCATCGCTAGCGTTAGCTTTAGCCAACTCCTTCACCACTAACGGAGCGAGCTGGAAAATCAAACTGTTCCCGAACCCCGTGGGGAGGAGCGCCACAACATCATGGCCACCAACAGAACTCAGCAAAGATTATTCTTGCTCTGGCTTTAACTTCTGGATATTCTGCAGCGTTGCCACAGCGGACCGAATGGCTTCGCTTGTATCTTTCTCCGCCGCCATTACAGAACTACAACTCAAACTAGCGCACGACCTCAATGTCATCGTTCTCAGCCACGCCCTCTGTTCGCTGATTGGACGGGTAAAGATTGGCCGAAAAAAACAAAACAAGAATATACCGCAAACCCAGACAGTGTACTGAAGGAAAATGAAAATTTAGCGGAAGTACGTAGGAGGGCGGAGCCAGGCTAGCTCAAGACCACAACTGCCTTTTGATTCTTTTATCGAGGCATTTCTCATGATACACTTATGGCAATAAAAGACGTGAATTAAGAAGAATCTTCATTTTTTTCCTGTGGGTGTTTCTAGTGCCTATGGTTAGCATTTTCCACATTTGATCGTGGCGCGCAGTGTGGTACTCGCCACTGGTCTGGTCTCGGTCTTGACTCGGTCTCAACCACTCAAAGACTTGGTCTCGCCTCGGTCTCGATACACTCTGGTCTCGTCGAGGACTTGGTCTCGGTTTAGGTGGTCTTGACTGCAACACTGGTTTGTGCCCCAGACGTCATGATGGATGACACGCTGTAGCACGTGATTTCATTCGGTGAAAGATCGAAAACAAAACCTTTTTCAGTGAAATGATGAATGAGAGGATGCTGTCTGTCAGCTAACTTTGTATTACTAATATTCAAAACTGGATGTTGGCGCACAGTCTCTCTCTCTCTCTCTCTCTCTCTCTCTCTCTCTCTCCCTCCCTCCCTCAGTGGCAATTTCAATTCCAGCAGTGAGACACCTGCGTCTCTCTCTGATAGATATTGAATCTGCCAGGGTTAGAAATTGATCTTTATCAAGGCACCCACACACACACACACACACACACACACACACACACACAGTCTTTCTTTTGAACATGTCCTCTCTTTCTGAACCTATGACAGGTCAGTAGGTTTGTGGTAAACTTTGTTGTGTATCTCCTGGTTTCTTTGCGGTCTGACACACACACACACACACACACACACACACACACACACACACACACACACACACACACACACACACACACACTCACTCACACACACACACACACACACACACTCTCTTTCTCTGTAAACACAGAGAGAGACAGATGAGTGTGTGTTTGCAAAGTTAAACTGACAGAGCACACAAAGAAGGCGTGAAAGGCTTGTTGATCTTCAGGTGCAGGTGCAGGTGCAGGTGCCTGCGTGCGTGCGTGCGTGCGTGCGTGCGTGCGTGCATGCGCCACCAGCTGCCTCTGATAGATTGGTGTGTGTACATGCAGGTTTTTGCTTCATAGGTTTTACCCAACCAACCACTGTTAACAGAAGTTCAAAAAAGACATTAATGTAAACTCTACATTTTGTGGGAATCAAAGAGAAACTCTTGTGCTTTTATTTTGGTTATGCCCTCATACTAAATTACTTTGGCGTAAACTCTCTCAATACTGATCTTATTTACCCTGAATTCTCCTTGTGCTGGGAAAATGTACTTTTTGGTTTCATTAACTATGACACAAATCTCACCTCTCAATTTTATTTAATCAACCTGATTTTAATTTTGACCACATTTGACATCCATAAGTCCAAATTCCAAAATAAAAAACCTAACTTCATAGAGCTGTCCATTCACATGAAACACTACATTTCTACTATATCCTATTGCAGTAATAAGAAGGCTGTTAGAACACACACACTATTTGTACTTTTCAAATGCTTTATGTAAATTGAGTTGTTTTCTTTCTTTTTATAATTATTTTTATTTTTTTGTATCTCCCCTGGCCTACTTGACCTGTTTGTATTGTATACACATGTGGCTGTATACTTGTTATGTGTTCAATAAAAAAAAAATTAAAAAATATATATATAGTCACAATGTTTCTGACACACACACGGTGCCAGAGAGCTTGTTGACTAATGCAGTTGTTTCTCATTAATAATGAACAGTTTCCTGGCAGTGTTGTAATTATATGATGCTCTAACTGAGCTTTTTCACCCTGAAGTAAAATTTTACCAACAAATCTGTTAAATGTGCCTCATTAATAAACTCAAAAATATCACATAAGCTGGTGTTTATCAACCCTTTCTTGCTCATTATACAATATTAGGTCAGACAAATTCTCATGAATTCTCAAAAACCAAAAAAAGACCTAAAGCACCAATCCAAAGACAGGATGATCTGTATTCAGAATGCAGACCGCGTAGTAGAGTTTACAAGGTCTGAATATGGACAATGATTGACTCATTTGGGTTCCATATTAAACATTAAATATGAGTTATAATCTACTTTAGACCTGTACGTGATGAAGTTCACATTTCATTTCTGTTGTTCTGAAAGTTACACAGTGCACTGGACATCAGTTTATTTATCGCAGAAAACGCGTACAAAACTAGTTGAGGGGCGAATGCGTGAACTAGTCGCTGCAGATATACAGCGCTGTGGAGGAAGGTCTGGCTAGTCCACACAGCATTCCTGGATGGGAGAAAAACATGCTTTGATTTATTGACATTTCTGGCTAAGCGCCGGATGGAGCCACGGTGCCCCTGCAAAATAGCCTTGGGAAGGAACTTGTTTTGGTGGAACACGTGTACGTTCAAAAGTTGTTTTAGTCGCATTAGTTTGCAGCCTTAAGGCCTTTTCACACGGGTAGCGGTTGTCGCGCCTCGTAAATCATTTTCAATGAGAGGCGAGCGGGCAGGTGGGGGGCGCAGGCAATCTGACAGTTGACGCGACAAGCGGGCGCGGTCCCATGAAACTGTTGCATTCGTGCTCGTCACACACCTGCCCGCCACAAAAGTAGAACAGTCTTGAACTTTTCCCTATGCGAGCGATGCGCGGCGCAAATCAACAAACAAGAGACTGATCCTAGCTTGTTTGTGAGTACACTAAAATATAAAACTACTTTTCCTAACAGTTATCAGGACATAGACAGCGGGGCTTCTGCTTGTCATGTCATTCATGCACTATGTGCTTTTATGTATTCATCATTATAGGTTTATTCATCTTTACACATAACATAAATGTCAGTAACGTCTTGTCATGTCTTTCACATATCCACTCAAGGCTATTTAACATTTATAAATGTCATATTTAATGCATGATTAAGTTGATTTCATTGTTGGATATTTTTCTATGAACTTTGACTGCCTCTTTGTATACTCGACTGCTTCTGTTCTAAAACTTTGATCCGGCTAAATCATGTTACACTTTTCAATACTTTATTGTATTGATATTGTTAATTAATAGTTTATTAATTAATTATTTTACTGCGCAGGAGTAATGGATTCATTTTCTCTTTGTGAATGATTAGTAAATAACTCTTTGAGGGTGGTTATCCAAGATCTGATGATTGCCTGATATATTTATTTATTTTTTCTGAGTTTGTGATATATTCCCTTTATTATATTGTGTCCACCACTGGGACTTGTATATTGTATTGCCTGTTCATTTTGGTTATTTTGATGGGGGCCAGCAAAATAGTTGTCTAATGAAACAGAATCAGGAAGGTGTTTATTGCCACAGTAAGGTAAACTTACGTGGAATTTGCCTTGGTGATAAACATATTAAACATTAATAAGTATGAACAATAAATACAGAAACATATATATATATATAAAGCTGTTTAGTAGAAGAGAAAGGAGGCTGAATGGGTTTACTGCAGAATGCAAAGAAGTGTTTATTATGTACAATGGGCAGATGTAAAGTCTAGGATGAAGGTTAGTGCAAAGTGTAGTGACTATGGATGGGGGGTGGGGGGGGGTTATGTCAATGTCAGTGGGTGTCGGCCAGCGAAACAGTCAGCCAGTGAAACAGTCGGTCCTTCAGTGATTCCGACTTTCGGCGGTTGAGATTGGAGCTGGGTGGTAATTGGGTCTCTCTGCCTGCTGACAGCTGCTCTCATTATATTATTTTTCTTATCTCTAAACCCATTTACACAACCATGTTTCACATTTAGCTCTGATAGGCTATAATACTCTCCGACACCACTCTGAAACACACACACACACACACACACACACACACACACACACACACACACACACACACACACACACACACACACATACACACACACACACACACACAATTAAGTATTTTGGAGCACCTTATAATAAGACGACAGGAAATGAAGGGAGAACGATGGGGAATGACATGCAACAAATGTATCTGGCCAAACTTAAACCAAGGATTTTGGGGTTCCAGGTTGTATGCTTCAAAGCACTGCCCAAGACGATTGTGATTGGCGAGTGGTTTAAAGAAATGCCAATAAACCAGAGCACGTTTTTCTCCCATCTCGGAATGCTGTGTGGACTAGCCAGACCTTGTCTGCAGCGCTGTGGAGGAAGGTCTGGCAATGCGAGACTACATTTAGACCTACAAGCCTGGCAATTCACACTTCTCCTCCCCAGAGGCGTGGGAACTTGGGGTGTTGGCAAACTGCGATGACAATAAAATGATAGCTAATATCTCTGGTTGTTTCTGTTCCACAACATTTTGTATGTCATGTTTGGGGTGTGGGATGAGGAGAGGGATAATTTTAGTAATTATTCCATCAGCTCTACATCCACAAACAAGAGGGCTTTTCACCGAGGTGGAACAGCTTGATCCACTTGTGCCTCTGTTTACCAGTGTCTACGGCTGGCTCCGAAAGGTCTTTCTCAGCTCTTCGCCGCCTGAAAACCTGGCTCCATATCACTATCACTGAGAGTAGACTTTCCCACATGGCACTGCTTCACATCCACAAAGACATTTTGGATGATCTGGATATTCAGGGTCTCATGGCAGAGTTTATCAGCTGAACTCCAGAGCGCAAATCTACGTTTGGTGTACCGAAATCATTGTAAGGTAGAGACACGGTGTCTTACATCTCTACGTCTTTTTCCTGCCGCTGTGCAGGCCCAGATGGTAGCCTATATTTAGCCTAGTATGATTGTGATTCATGTATGCCTATTATAAAGAAACAAATAGTCTGTAACTTTTTAGAATTTGTCACATACAGTCAGAAAATAAAGATTTTGCATAGTCTGTTACTTTGTGGCACTTGAGCCTTGTTTTGGCCGTTTTGCGGTTTATTAACACTTAATCTACTTGTGGTTATTTTAAAATAAACATACATTGTCATCTATACAACCGATTCCCCTCCCCTGCCAGCACCCTCTGCCGAAAATGACTTCCCGCGCGTCTGCTCCTCCCTATACTTACAATCTGTCGGTGCTATCATCTTCACGGTCACCGGTTGCATGACCAGCCACCGCAGCGCAATGTCGGGGTTGCGTTTCTCAAAAAGTTGAGTCGGTCTCAACTTTTCGCCGCGGGTTTTTTCCGGCTGTCCCCTGGAGCAACCCTCGCCACCCCCCTGCTGCAGCCTAAATGCACTACCCACATAAAAAAATGGGAAGACCTGCTCTTTTGCTGCACCTTCTGACTGCTGATGCAGGCTGTGTAAATGCAGACTGAGCCAATTAGCCACACAAAGAAGCTGAAATGCTGTCCAATGAAGCTGGCTGCTGTGCCTGAACTCTGTGTGAACTGCGAGCCTTTCTAAAGAATCTGAATTATGAAACCGCAACCAGGTAACTATGTGTAATTTGTTTTACAGATGAAATGCCCCATCTCTGGTCCTCCATGCTGTAAACATGGCCTCCAAACAGACCAGATACACTCTGTATTCTGTCTTTTGTTGCTCCATAAACCAATGTATAATACATGACTGTGGGTTTATGGGTGTCCTCATACCTTGCATTGCGTTGTCTCTTACCCTAAAGTACTTGTGTCTTGGTACATACTGTACAGTATTGGCCTCCCGGTGAGTGAGGATGCATCTGTTTGCAAGCAGAAGACAAGGACATTTCTGCTGCCTCTTAAAAACCGAGATGAGGACACTGTGACTATCATCTGCAGCCGCTGTAAAGCAGAGCGGGGCATCAGTTCAGCTGCTCGGCAATAACAATGTTTTTATAGGCAATGAAAAGTAACAGTAGATAGTTTATGAGGGCGTTGGGCGGTTCCATCAGAGGATAATAGTGATTATGTGCTTTTGGATGTGAACAGGTGTGGGAGTATAAAAGACTGCTTGTCTCCTCTGTTGCTGCGGTGTTTATTGCTTTAAAGCTTTAGGACCCTATTTTAACAATCTAAGCGAACGGCGTGAAGCGCCTGGCACAGGTGCGTTTAAGGCCTGTCCAAATCCACTTTTGCTAGTTTGACGGTGGAAAAAAGGGTTTCTGTGCCGGGCGCATGGTTCTAAAGGGTTGTACTTAGTGTCTTCATTAATCAGAGGTGTGTTTTGGGCGTAACATGCAATAAACCAATCAGAGATCATCTCCCATTCCCTTTAAAACCCAGGCGCCTTTGTACCTTGGTGCATTGCTATTATGATGGCGGATTTGCACCGTAATATTTTTATTTGTAATTTTCTGCATGTGTGTGTGCTGCTGTGCTGCTGTTTCTGTCACATCTATAATGTTATAATGTTGGATTTTCATGTCATACGTGGCCAGAGCTTCAAATAAGGAGGTTGTTAATTTCTCCCCAATTCCGGGTCACATTACTGTCGAAACATGTCTGGTTATGTAGTATTTGGTTCAGAAGCCTTTATCTGCGATTTTTGACGGTAGAAAGTGCTGCTTTGTTCTGTTACTGTGCACTGCTAACTATAGTAGCTGCATACTAATGACAGGGGACACCTGTAATCTTGGCAGCCAATGTTATCCCTAATTTCGGGTCACACTTCTGCTGAAACGTGTCCAGTTGTGTCATATTTGGTAAAACCTTTATTGGTGTTTTTTACGGTACAATGTCCGGCTGTATACTCCGTTAAAACCGGACGGCAACAACAGCGAGATGCGGACTGCTGACCAATCAGAGCAGACTGGGCATTTTTGGGAGGGGGGGTTTAAAGAGGCAGGCGCTAAAACGCAGCGTAAATACAGGTGCAGCAGCCATTGGCAAAATGAGAAAAAGAATGTGCTTTTTTGTATGTAAACATGTTGTAGTACAAACACAAAATACAAATATAAACCTGAAAATGCTATATAATAGATCACCTTTAAAAAGGACAGGATGAAAACTTTATGAATTTAGAAATAGTGTTTTTATGTTGTGTGGGGGGGAAATCAATACAGCAAAGTATTGCAATATATATTGCATCAGAATGCTTCACCCTAGTGTTTAATATTTTACTTATCTCCCCCAAATCAAAATACTACAGGAAACTATGTTGGAAATCTACGTGAACATGCCTCCAGATAAGAGAAGAGTCACAATAAACCTTTAACCTCGCTTTTCGAGTCTTTACTTTTTAAAGAAATAACTTAAGTATGAAAGGAAAGGTGAAAAAGAAATGTGGGCCCACATTTTTTTTTTACTAGGAGATATTATCTTCTGCGTAGGAGACAAAGTGACACTGGTTTATAAAACACACTAATGGATGGGTAAAGTTACCCATCCATTAGCCATCCATCCACCCACCCATCCATCCATCCATCCACCCATCCATCCATCCATCCATCCATCCACCCACCCACCCATTTATCCATCCACCCACCCATCCATCCATCCACCCACCCACCCATCCATCCATCCATCCATCCATCCATCCATCATCCACCGACCCACCCACCCATCCATCCATCCATCCATCCATCATCCACCGACCCACCCACCCATCCATCCATCCATCCATCCATCCATCCATCATCCACCCACCCATCCATCCATCCATCCATCCATCATCCAACCATCCATCCATCCATCATCCACCCATCCATCCATCCATCTCTGGCTGACACTAGTTTTTTAGGAAGGATTTTATTCCTCCATCTCTCATCATGTATAATGTATCACAGGATTTTTTATGCTGTGATTGCTTTTCAGTTGGTAAACAATTTGGATTGCAGGATTGAGTCTGCTCCCCAGAGAGACGCCGCGCATTCAGACAGTATCCACAAATGGCAATTTGACTGCCAATTGCTCAATTCACAGAGCGAAATAAGCCCCCTCGTTGCTGACTGAATAGGTTTTCAGCTGCATTGAAGAAGCGTCCAAGAGCATCTTCCCTTTGTGAGCAGCGTCTTTTCACAACACACTCAGCCATTGTTGAGGATTCCTCTGAGGGTCCAAAATTAAAAGGACACTTTGCTTTCATTATTGTGGCTTGTCTTGTCAAACTTGACATCACATTCATACATTAAAAATTGGCAGAGAGGAAACAGCCTGAGTATTTCTGTCATGGGAATGCTTCTGCTGGCTTTAATTGAAGGAAGTGATGTGTAAAAAGCTTAGGTGTGTTCGTTTTCACAAATGAACTCCAGGCAATGTCTGAAGGATCTGTTCCCGACATAGTCCGGAGTTTCCCTTTCACACATGTAGCACCCAACAGGAGATTGACCAGGTCAGATGCGTTCTCACTTCCTGGAAATACTCTGGTTAAGGCAGGGGCTGTTTAGAAGTGAGATGTCCCAACTCAAGCTAGTTTTCTTCATCTGTGTCACGTGGGCTCCACCACGGCCACGCCTCTTTAGGAGACTAGCGGCAGGTCTAGTGTATAGAGCCCGGGAGCGTGCCTATGTTCTCACATTTCTAAGAATTTTTTTTTCACTGAAAATTAGGCCCTATGTTCCCACAGCCCTATGTTCCCACATTGCTAAGATTTTTTTCAAAATTAGGCCCTATTTTCCCACATTTCCTTTTTCATGAATTTGTATCAGATTTTATCCTCCTAACCCCTAACCCTGTCCCTAAAAAATCTTGTGGCAGGATAGGGCTTAAATTGAAGGGGAATGTAGGAACACAAGACCTAATTTTGAAAATGTCTGGAAATGTGGGAACATAGGGCTGTGGGAACAAAGGGCTGACCCCTTGAGTCCAACAGGACAAGTGAACGTGAACACAGATTATGATTATGATTCTTTCGCCCCACAGTCACCAAAGTAAATATTGGAACCATTTCTCAACAAGCCACATATCTCCAGAACATTCTATCACTAAAATGGCATTTTTCAGACAGCCACATCAGGAGAAAATTAACTTTGTTTAAGACCTGTTTCTGTCTCAGGACCAAACTCTCACGAGATCTGGCAACACAGAGACGTGAACATCAGCTAACATTTCGTAATGCTACATATGTCTTTTAGCTGTGTTACTATCTAATGTTAGCAAAAAGAAAATCTCATTAAATTATACAAATATAACTTTTCCTCCATCCACACAACGTTCACTACATGTTCAAACGATGCCACGCCCCTTTAGGAGACAGGAAATGTGGACCGTTTCATACCATTGGCGCAGCGTGTGTTGCGTGTATTAGTTATAGAGAATCTTTGGTGTAAGCGAGGGGTTGTGCCTTAGGTAAAGTTTGCAGGAGGCAAGACATGACGGAGATCACATCGTGGTCACATAGCGGGTTTGTAATTTGGTCATAAACAATCAAATCTTTTGACATTCCTTGAATTTGTCTGACGTTTATTGCGTCGTGCTTACCAACAGAAGTTCCTGAATCGCATCGTCTCTCCAGTTAGACATTTTTGTTGGCGTCTTCGTGTAAATCATCCTTCTTCTTCACCCACGGATGTTTGTTTTCTTTAGATTTTGCGTCAGCCGAATGAAACGCCATCAACACGCCCGCTCGCTGTGAATTCACACTTTGGGCTCAATCGAACATGATACAGACTTTATACTAGGGAGCTGGAAGGGTAAAGACCGTTTAATGTCTGGCTCAACTGATTCAGACATTTGCGTTCACACATACATATCCTCTGGGTGATGTCTAGTTTGGGGAGTTTGCTGCCCCCCAGTAGCCTGAAAAAATGTTAAAAGCTGCTTTTAAGCTATAGTGCATAGTTTCTGAATTCAAAGTATTGACAACAAAACTGTTGGCGCTTCCACATGATACAAGCCTTCCGTGATCGGGCACGCGCCCCACAACCCTCCTCCACGCAGTTGCTAGTAGCCAAGGAGGACACAGAGGATTAAAAAAAAAAACATGATGAGCTCTCCAGAAGAGGTCATTATTTACTTCTGCGCAGGAACGTCACCGGACGCCACAATCTTCTGAACATAGCCATACTGAGAAATGCACAGAGAGAGCAACTCATTCGGCAATGGATTGAATGTAATATCAAAAAGTTACGCACTAAAGCTTTAATCATTTTCATGCATGGATATGAAACGAATAATCCACTCAAAGGGAAAAAAAAGCCATGTTTGTTATAAATAGTCAAAGTACTTTTATGCATTCAGGGAAGCCTAGATTAGTATGTTAACATTAAAAGAAACTGCTGTTATTTTTCAGAAATTTGAGATCCGTTAATGACAACAATGATTTGACTGTTGCACTGCTGAAACCTTTTACAAAAGGTCTTGTAATGAATTAATTCATTTTCATGGGGAAAAAGTTGTTTCAAACACCTGTGACTTCTGACTTTATGTATTATTCATGTTATACACAAACAGTAAAAACTTTAACTTTGACTCTGAAATACTACGTCGTTTTTTTTCTTTTAAAACAGTTCATTAGTAACAATTTGAGTAAGAACACCAGGAATAACTCTGTGAACCATATTTTCTCATATCTCTGTGTGTGATACATATACTTTCTATGCTTTTGTATTCTATTTTGGGTTCTCTTCATTTTCAATCTCTTCAGATCCATTTTTCCCGACATCATGCAGCTACATTAGAGAAGCCTCTTTGTAGCAGAGCTTTAGAGGGTTTTTGGTTGCTGATAGGAGTCCCTGTGTTGAACAATAGCGAGGAGCTGGCGTGCCGAACAAAAGCCTCTCAGTTTGTTACAGATTTCAGCTCGCTGCTAATGGGAAGCAATGCTCGGAGACCTAAAGCGCATAGAAAACGCTCATCTCCACTCGCTTAGAACCGAAACCACAAGGGATGAATAAATGAATGAACAGAGAGAGGAGGCAAAGAGAGAAAGAGAAGAAGCGGTGGAGAAATAAAGGAGGATTTAATAAATGCAATGGAGACAATGAATTGTGAAGACTGTTATTAGTGCAGGTATTGTATCCTCTGGGTTTTGATTTCACGGCTCTTGGTAGAATAATAGAGTAGCTATAGATTATTGTAGACTATTTATTATCATGATGTGTTCCCTCCTTTGCTCAAAGTATTCTCCGTCTCCATATCTTCACAGCACGTTCATCTGTTAAGAAACACTCGTCTACAGAGATGTAGATATGAAGCAGCAGTGATTATTTTTCCACTCCGCATTTCTCTACACGTTCTTCTCACTTCTGCCATGCCGTGGGTGGGGAGATGAAGGTTCAGGAAACACGTGGAGTTTAACACGTCAGTGTTTTCCCCGGATTTGTCGGAGAATTAGGTGCGTGTATCTGGCGTGGGGGGGAGAGTTTAGGCTTCCTTCCTCATGAAAATGTTTGTTCAATTTAAAAACAGCAATTTCCCCGTACATTTGTCTTCTCTTTTGGGGTTTTTGCGTCTCTTTGTAGTCGTGTTGTATCCCTTTTTGGTGATTTGTGTTTTCTTTGGGGTTATTTTAGGTCTTTGTGGTCATTTGGCGTCTCTTTGTAGTCGCTTTGTGTCCCTACGAGGTAGTTTTACATCTCTTTTTCACATTGTTTAAGACCATTATTATCTCAATACCTGTTTCTAAAATGTTGGAAAAGCTAGAGCACATAATTAAATAACACGTAAAAAGCTCGAAAGACAAAACTTTCTAGGGGGAAATGCAACGCTACCAAGCCACGGTAGTTACATTTTTTAAGAGGTGCACGTCAGGTTACGGCATAGGGTCGGTATCTACCTTACCTCTGTACGTACCCACGGCTTCAATTTAACGCAGAAGCATAAATCAGCCTTTAGGTGCTGCCCAAAATGGCTCAGGTGCTGCACGTGACCATAAGTGGCAGGGAAAACCCTGGACGTGATTGGCCATCAGATTAAAGTCCTAGGAACTAAGACCGTTTTCGCACCTATAGTTCGTTTGCTCTGGGCAGAATCCGTTGATGAGTTTGTAAACTTGGAGCGATTTCGTTTCACAAGCCAAAATGCGTCATTACAAACGATGCAAGAACGCTAAACTCCATTTATTGGTCAGATATTTCTGGAGCGGGAGCAAGAAAGTAAAAAGATGGTCCTGTGTTCTGGACGTCTCCATGGTCAAACCAGCTCATTGCATTGAAGATGAGAGTGATTGCTGCATTCCCACCTGCCCAAACGAACCGCACCAAGAGGGAAATCCAACTCTAATACGATTCAACCGAACGGAATGAGGCAGGTGTGAAAGCGCTCTAAATCATGACCAAAGAAATACCCCTGTATCTGAAGACTCAATGAAGATTAGGTAAATTAGGCCTGGAAAAAAAAATAAATTGCTTCGGCTTCGACGCGCTCCATCTTGCAGCCAGGCTTCAATTCCAACCCTAATCCGTTTGTTGCGCGTCGTCCACACCTTTCCTGTCAAATTGTTTGTTCTTTGTTCTTTCCTGCTGGGTGACGGATGTTTGACTTGATGTTGGAACGGAGACGTGCTGACGTGGAGAGAGAGACCAAAAAAATTCCCCCAAAAAAAGTAATACATCTGTCTGCAAATTGATCTGCTGACTAATTGTGTGACTTCGACACATCCCATCCCATTCCAACACTGAACATTGAGTTGTTTAGTTATGGTGACCATCTTTTCCTAACATTAAGTTAAACTCCACTAGATCTTAAACGCAGAGGTCGCAGAGCAGAAAACACGTGTCCATTTATGGAAGACACTGATAATGATGCATAGCTAATTTACTATTTTGCTGTGAGGGCTTGTTGCCAAAAACTGTCAACCAATTCTAGCTGTGCAAATGAATGCTGTACTCAGGTTATAGCAGCCTCGAGACTAATGTGATTAATCAATTATGTTCAGTGCTGCAACCTTCACCCTAACAGTTGAGTCTTCACCCAGAGTAGGGACTTTTTGGGGGCCAGGAACTAAATTTAATCATAGTTTTTTTTGTCCAAATGTTACTGAAGTTGCTGAGTTCCTGAAAAGAATCAAGGAAAAGTTCCTGTGGTTGAAAAGGGCTATCAATAGACTTATATTGATCCCTGATCGCGGTCCTGTGGCCTTTGTGGGTGTAACAAAGCCCAAGAGTCGTTTTCAAAACCTACGCTGACATTTACGTTTTTTCTAAACTTCTGATAAGTTCACAAAGCTTTCATTTGCTTTTTTGTGATTTTCCAGAAACAGATTGTGTTTGTTCTTCTCCGATCTTATCTTACGCTCTGCAGGGAAATTGTATTTTTCCTTTCGCTCTGCACAGCTCGGTCAGAGTCCAGCTGCTGCACCAGCTCGCAGGGGTTCAGGCCCAGATTCAGTCAAGGTTTGCAGAGGGAAGAGCGCTCGCTATGTCCCCAAAATGAACAAATCAGACAGCCGTGCTTTGGAATAACTGTGAGCAGTGAGTGAAAGCTCCCACAGTAGTGTTCAAAATACAAATCTTTGGTCCCTCTCATGGATCATACATGTTTTAACTGTGAACGTGTTTAACTTACTGTATGCTAAAGTCTTGTTGTGTTCACCATGTACGCCAGTAGAGGTATAAGTATGTAGTATAATTTGGCACAAAATATTATGATACCAAAATTTAAGTTAAAATTTTTCATGGAAATAAGTAGGGTATGAAATATTGACTAAATCTGATCAGTTGACTCCTAAAAGGTACTACTTATATTTAACCCGTTCTTACTCTTACATTGCCAGACGGGTCCACACAGCATTCTGGGATGGGAGAAAAACGTGCTCTGGTTTATTGGCATTTCTTTAAACCAATCACAATCATCTCAATCAAGCAACAGCACCTCTGCAAAATAGCGTCAGGAAGGAACTTGTTTTGGTGGAACATGTGTACGTTCAAAGGTTGTTTTAGTCGTGCAACAGAAAACTCAGATTGGACAGATAGTCTAGCTAGCTGTCTGGATTTACCCTGCAGAGATCTGAGGAGCAGTTAACCATAGTCCTCAGAAATCCACTGGAGTTTAGAATTACAACACAAAGGAAGCGGAATGTAACAGAAATCAGGCGGAACTTCTGGCAGAACGAGAGCAATCCTGGAAGTGGAGCGTCATGAATATAGACTAACCTGTTCTCATTCCCAACTTGTCAAATACTGACGCTTGGTCAATGGCTCTCAGCATCAGATACCTTTCAGCATCTGTATGGAACGCACCGGGCAGAGCAGCAGCTCTAAGATGACGTAGTATTAAGAGCGAGTAGTACGAAAATCCACGTAAGGAGGCAGGTTGGGGTGGTGGATGAGCCAAACAACATAGAACTTTCACCCAGGAGACCGGGGTTTTGTGTCCTGTTCTTGTCCCCCATTGTCATTTAAACGTACATTTTGTAACCCCACCCAGGATCTTTTCCTAACCCTAACTAAGTGGTTTTACCCTGCACGTAGAAAAATTACCCAGAGCGCCAAAAAGTGTCTCCAAGAAGCCCCACTGTGTCTGACTGAGACGGTAAAGGAGACTTTTAGCGTCAGTACCCAAACGCCAAAGGCACCTGACCAAACTTCGCTTCAATGACACGCTGGGAGTGAGAACGTGTTGTTGGCATTTGCATGTCATCCATTAACACTAAACTCTAAAATGTTGACACATTGCTTTCACCTTAAAAAATCTGTTTCTGTAAAGATGTTTGAATCAATCAGCATTTGCATCTTAGCTCTTTATCCTGTTATTTATTCTCAACCCGTTCTCATTCCGAACTCGTAAAATAAGGACCGTACGCCCACACGACCCTTTCCTAAACCCAACCATCCCGTTCTTCCCGCGTGTAACGGAACCGTAAGCCCACCCACGACCTTTTCCTTAAAGCAGCCATATTATGCTCATTTTCAGGTTCATAATTGTATTTTAAGGTTGTACCAGAATAAGTTTACATGGTTTAATTTTCAAAAAACACCATATTTGTGTTGTACTGCAGTGCTCTCTCTCACTGCTGCAGATCCTCTTTTCAGCTGGTCTCTGTTTTAGCTACAGAGTGAGACCTCTTTTCTTCTTCTTCTTCTTCTGTACTATCTTTGATTGCACTGCACATGCCCAGTAGCTCAGATGTAGATCATGTCAGCTAGCTAGCTCCATAGTTAAAGAAAGGCTGTTTCTACAACTTCGGTCAGTTACAAGGCAGGATTAGCTGGGAGACTTCTAAATGAGGGCGCACATGGAAGTAGTTCTTTTGTAGATTATGGTGAACTTGTGTGTGTTGTAGTAGTGCTTTGCTATTGAGAACGAGGTAGCATGCTAGCATTAGCATGCTAGCGTTAGCATGCTAGCGTTAGCCATAGCATTAGCATGCTAACGCTACGAGCTAATGGTTGCGGTTAGCCTGCTCGTTTCGGCTTGTGACGCCGATTTTGAACAGCTCACCCAGAGACTGAAGACAGGACACATTCAGAAACCGTATCTCACTCTAAACAGCATGGATGGATTTTTTTCAAAGTTTGTATGTGTGGAAGCACCAGAGACACAAAATAACACCCCAAATCCCAGAAAAAGTGATTTTTTCATAATATGGGCACTTTAACATAACTGCGTCAAAAGGGACGGCAATAGTCCCGACCAATCACGTTTACTTAAAGCGCTAAAGGAGACTTTTAGCGTCAATAAGAACGACAAAGGCACCTGACCAAGCACCCACATTTTACGAGATGAGTTTGAGAACGTGTTGTTATTCTTCAGTTTAGTTTTTTGTAAATAAAGAGCGTGTTCTTAGGAAAAAAGATACATTTCTACTGTTAGTTTGCTTCATAGGAATCATAAGAGTATTGGCGTGCACATCCTCTTATTGTGTATCGAGTGTAGCATTACACGCCTGCTTTAACCCGCAGTGATTTGGGAACGCACCAGCCATGGTACATTTTAAAGAGTTTGCGCTTGCAGATGCTGGTTTGAGGAGCGGATTCCTTTAGCAAATGAAGTAGACAATGCTGCCTCACCTTTCCTCCGGGTCTTGCTCAAGGACACTTTAGCAACAGCTGTAGCTGTCACTGCGATTTAGAAATCTCAGCTTCCGGCTGAAAGACGCTCCTCCCTGCCAAGCAAAACATCCCAAGAGAACATCTTGGACACAAAGCAAGAACTACAACCACTCCAATCATACTTTCTTTTCATGCAGACACACGTCCCGTCACTTTTGTGCTTGTCTTGTTTTGCAGCCCTTGCTTGTTCTCTAACTTCCTCCCAACCCTGTGTACGTTTCTTAAGCGAGCAGCGGCAGAATCAGGTGTCTCTCCAGAGAGAAACGAGCCGCCACTGTGTCTGAGCTGCAGGGCTTAGTTACACATTTCGACCCTGCATCTTTCACAAATGGACAGCTCTGCCTTTAACGAGGCTGCGTTGGCTGGGAACAGATCACTTCCTTATCACAGCAGCTCCTCCGAGGACATTTAGGAAGTCATAGCTAAAAGCACACACACAAATGAAAAGCAGAATCCCAGCTTGTTTGGTGGTTAAAAACCTCTAATGTGTGTCCTATTTCCATAGGAGCTACTCAAAGCTGCACATATTAAAGGTCCCATGTTGCAAAAAGTGAGATTAGTCTTAAAGCCAACAAGTCCTCCAAACCATATGACGTTATGAGTCATTTGATCTTAACCCCAAATATGACCCACGGGAGCGTTTCATAAATCAGCTCCCCTAGCAGTGGAGGAAGTACGACCTCATATCTAGGGTTGGGCATCGTTTTGATTCTTCCTTTCGATTCCGGTTCTTATCGATTTCGATTCTTTGAAGGGTTGAAACAAGTCACATGCTTACTTCACAGATAAGAGGAACATTTTTATTTTGATTTAATGGTGAATTACAGTTTCACCGGGTTTTTTCAACGTAAAATAAAGCCAACACTTTAGAGCGCCTTTACTGTGCTCCACAGCTGCTACACACAACACATTCTCTGTCTCTCTCTCTTTCTCTCTGTTTCTCTCTCTGTCTCTCTCTCTCTCTCTCTCTCTCTCTCTCTCTCTCTCTCTCTCTCTCTCTCTCGCTCTCCGTTAAAGGAGAACTCCGGCCAATTTTTACGTTAATCTTGATCGCTATAACTATGTTTGTACTGTCGATAGCAAAAACAACGAGCCGAATCGGTCCTAGCAAACTGTAGCTGCTGCAGCTAATGCCCAGAGCTCCCAGTGAGCTAAAATGGCAGTTTTGGGGGCATATCATAAAGAGTGCCTTTGTGCCTCTTAACAGACACAAATTACAATTAAAATGGCTGTGCAACATGAACAGGGCCCTTACATGACAACAAGATGCGTTTTCAACTCAGACATTGTTTATATTCACCTACCCTGTTAGCTGCTAGCTGCCGTCTGAGATGAGTTGGTAGTGGCGTCAGCAACAGGCATCATTTGGCCCGTTTTCATGTAGTTACATAGTCACTGATATGATCATAACCACTACAGTGCTCAATTACCTATTTTTGAGGGGGAAATAAACTAAACATTTTCGCCGCGAAGGCATGACCTGTCCTCTGGAGGACATCCACCAGACCAGCGGGCGCTAGTTGGATTGTTGTCGGCTAGTGATTTGTTTGATGATAGGCTGGAGGTGCAGGAGACTGGAAAGGTCCATGCATTTTGTGTGTATGTTTTGGTAATCTGTGTGTGTGTGTGTGTGTGTGTGTGTGTGTGTGTGTGTGTGTGTGTGTGTGTACCTGTTTACATGTAAACCCCTCAGTGTGCCGCTGTTGTTGAAGTTGTGTGTGAGTGTGTAAAGCGTATTAATCCATCAGTGGAAGGTCAGCCCCTCTGGGCTTCCCCATTGTTGTTTAAGTGGGAACTTTTCCGCTCAGTCAGCACACACACACACACACACACACACACACACACACACACACACACACACAGGAGAGAGATAGGTGTATGCTGGTTGCTCTAGGCCAGTAACAACACCTGGACACTTCCACAGCAGAGAGCTCACTGCACACACTCTATTTACATCTTCTTTTCGTTTCCTTTTTCTCTTGTCTCCTTTCTATTTCTACATCTCTTCTCTTCCCTTCTTCTGTTCCCTTTACACTGCTCTCTTCATCTTTACTTTTTAGAATTCAAATGATCTCAAATGTTTTTTTCACATTACACTTCTCTTTCTTCTCCATCTCTTCTCCTCTGATTACCAAACGTGTCTTCTGTCTGTCCACTCGCTTCTCGGGACGGTTGTGTTTAGGAAAAGAACAATGGGAAAAGGAATCGTCACACGCGGGACACGATCCCCGGTCTCCTGGGTGAAAGTCCTGTGTTGTTTGACCCATCCACCATGGCAACCAACCTCGCTACCGTAGTTGTGCTGTGATCACAAAAGATGCTTCCCATTGAAATACATTAGTTTAAAAAATGTGCTGACAACCATGAAATAAACGTGTCTGTGTACACGAATCAATAGATTAAATAACGTGACCATATCACGAACTGCCATGAGACTGGGTTGCAATCACACAAACATTGCAAATGCTGTTGACCATTTCCCAAACATTGCCATCAGTCTTTAAACAGCTTTCCTTCTCTTTTCATTCGATCTTTTCATCCTGAAAAGATTTGCACAGAAAACCTAAAAGCTCTTCTTGTTGCTGAGTTCAGGGATGTTCAACCTTCAAGGCTGGTCGAGGGAATACCGAGTCAGCTGCTGAAAAGCATTCACTTTGTGTTGGTATTAAATCCAATCCAGCGATACATGTTGGCCGTTCTGGGAGCTGAATTTGTGAAATGGCATTTTAATTACAGGCGGGTCTCTGTGTTCAATAGGCCTGCGTTAACATAATCTTTCAGGTTACTAATTACGTTCACACTCCACAGATCCCTGAAGGCTTTCTTCTCTTTCAAGGTCACTCATTTATCAAACACATGAATGAAGGTACACTTCATGCATGCAGAGTTAGCGGGTGGAGTACATATAGGGAGGACTATGTTCCCACAGCCCTATGTTCCCACAGCCCAATGGTCCCACAGCCTTATGTTCCCACAGCCCTATGTTCCCACAGCCCAATGGTCCCACAGCCTTATGGTCCCACAGCCCAATGGTCCCACAGCCCAATGGTCCCACAGCCTTATGTTCCCACAGTCAAATGGTCCCACAGCCCAATGGTCCCAGGGTTAGGGTTAGTTAGGGTTAGTTACCAGATTTAGCTAAAAGTTACATTCCATCTGTAGTTCATTGTTACTGGATAATATGTTGGGTGTAATTGGCTAGCAAATTGGGAGAAAGGGGGATAAAATCTGATACAAATTTATGAAAAAGAGAATGTGGGAACATAGGGCTGTGGGAACATAGGCATGCTCCCGTATACAGTGTATTCTACCAGCAGCAGCTGGTTTCAGTTGAATGGTCTGTTCCTCGTCTATAGCCTTGACGTTCCACTTCCGGGATTGCTCCGTTGCCGACGGAAATTCTGCCAGATTTCACTCATTTAGGCCGGATATCCATTACCTTGGGCTTCCTTTGATTTATGAGGACTACGGTTAACTGCTCCTCAGAATCCTAAATCCAGACAGCTAGCTAAACTATCTGTCCAATCTGAGTTTTCTGTTTCACGACTAATACAACCTTTTGAATGTACACATTCAAAAGGTTTACGAGGCTATTTTGCAGAGGCACCATTGCTCCGTGCGGGGCTTAGCGCCGCCCAAGACGATTGTGAGTGGTTTAAATGCTGTGTGGACTAGCCAGACCCTCCTCCGCAGCGCTGTGGAGGAAGGTCTGGCTACAAAACAGGGGGCAGCAGTGTTTCCAAATGTTTCTGTTTTAGGGGCTCGGAAATGCCGGAGTAGTGTGGATGCTAGGCGTAAACGTAACAAAAGATATAGACTCCTTGCTGACTTGCTCTCTCTCAGTCTCAGGCTAAGCAATGTCAGTTATATATCAGCTGCAAGAAGCTGACGGTATAAATTAAACAGGGCTTTTATTTTTGGATTGAGGACACTTCAAAGATTAATACAGTATGTTTTTATGTCAGACTAATTGCTGTACGTAAGTGCTTTGGGAGAGCAGTACGGAAAAAGATGTTTTGACATAAGAATGTGTTGACATGAAAACGTGTTGACATCATACTAAAGTTTCTGTTTAACCTAATGTTAGGACTATTTATAGGGTTTGGGCACACTGCTAAGCTGGTTTATGTAATATTTCAGGGTTGTTTTGTATATGTTTTGTATATATAATATATGTGTATATATGTTAATTCAAGAGCTTAAGAGTGCCTTATCTCAAACCCAAAATATCAAGGTATTCCTCTATTAACTAGACCAGTACCTCTAAGTGATCTCTTATTAATAAGCAAACGCATCACACACACGGGCAGAGAAACAGACACACACGGCTGCTGTCAGTGCAGTTCCGTGTACATGAGCATGTGGAAATGTGTGCGTTGCGTACGTATCTGTGCGTCGGCTTCTGTGTATTTGTGTGTGTGTGTGTGTGTGTTTATGCTGGTGTTTGTGTCTGCATCTCTGTTTTTCGAGGTCGAGGGGCTTGTCGTCAAGCTGACAGAGCGAAAACAAAACAAGGTGTGTTAGCTGGTGCTGTGTGACACCTGTCAGCCACCGTCCAACGTCCGACAGCACAGCCGGACTGACCTTCCAAAAACAACAACAGTGTGTGTGTGTGTGTGTGTGTGTGTGTGTGTGTGTGTGTGTGTGTGTGTGTGTGTGTGTGTTGTATGTGTGCGTGCGTACGTGCGTGCGATTTTGTCCTGCTGTGTGGAGTGTGTGTGTGCTCTGTTCCTTGAGCATATGTTCAGTGTACCGCACGCACACATGCACACACACACACACACACACACACACACAGGTAGGCAGATGGACAGGCAGGTAAGCAGACAATGGAAATTTCCATGACAGTTGGACACAGCCACGTCAATACTACCGACAGAACAACAAATCCTGTTTCATTTAAAAGTATCAATGGAATAATTACATTCATATTAAACTGCTACTGACCCACCAAATATAATAAACAACTCATTATATTTCCAGTAGTGTCAAACACCCCTATACATACTTTCTTTTTGAAGAACTAGGAGAGAGAGAGAGAGAGAGAGAGAGAATTGCAGCTCCTGTCCTATATATATATATATATATATATATATATATATATATATATATATATATATATATATATATATATATATATATATACACATATATATATATATACACACACTATATCTTTGTTCTCATTATGTTCAATTTCTATTTTTTTCTTCAATCTTTTGATGCCTCCAAATGCTATGCATGCACATATTCTTTCATGAGTCTAAATACAGACAAGATATAAGTTGTTTAAATCAAAGTGCCTTTCTTTGTGCTTTGATCCATAATGCTTGAGCCTATTTGTCTCACTGCGGATTAAAATATTGTTTTCCTCCTCCTCCCGTCTTCTATTCATCTCCATCTCAATCTTCCCTCAATGATTGAATGGATTTAATTTGGACTCAATGGATTTGATTAAGGAGGCAATAAAACACTTAAAAGCTTAATGAAAATATGAAATCGGTTTATATACATAACAGCTGCTTACGGAGGACCTGAAAGGCAAGGTGAAAAAACCCATAATACAAGACTTCCGTGATCGCGCACCACCCCCACCCTTCCACGCAGTTGCTAGCGTTTATCCCTCCCTAAGAACATGATGGACTCTTCAGAAGAGGTAAGTATCTTGAATTTGATGTCCTCTTCGTCTTCAAAGCTGAACGCTACTGTTGTGGTGAGCTGCTGCGTGCAAATGTCACCGGACTACACCATTTTGAAAACCTAGCCACACTGAGATATACAGAGAGAGTCTTGTGGAGCTGATAGTGGGCAGCGGTGGCCTAGTGGTTAAAGAATGGAGCTTGTGGAGGTCGGGAGGTCGTCGGTTCAATCCCCAGACCGACAATCCGTCCCTCATTACCACCACTGAGGTACTCTTGAGCAAGGCCCTTAACCTCCAACCGCTCCAGTGGCGCTGCTCAGTGGCCAACAGATCAGATTGTGGTTGTGCTGGGCAGCTTCCAGGTATGAATGTGTGAATGTGATCAGGTCGTTGTTGCAAATGAGAAATTGTTCTCAGTCGACTTACCTGGATGAATAAAGGTTAAAAAAAATAGTCTTAATTAGCTTTGTATCAACTCATTTGGCAATGGCTTGAATGTAAAGGACGTTCATTAATATCAAAGTTGCGCACTATATAGCTTTAAGTACTCCCAAGACACAAACCCCCCCGCCCCCCCCTTTTGAAAGCCCTGTGTTTCATGACCCAAACATCCACCCATTTATGTGGCCGTTACAGTTGAGTTTAGACACCAAAACGACTAGTTAAGATTAGAAAAAATACTTGGTTTGGTTTAACGACCGGTTGGGGTTAGGTAAGTACCGGCCCCCTTCACCCTCCTGTTGTCCTTGTGTCAAATTTGACCCGTTTTCAAAGTTTTCCGCATCAGAAATTTGGGTTTCTTTCAACCAAAATGCCCCCAAAATAACAGTGATGGTTATATACAACGCTCACCGCAGGTCAAATTTAGGATCAGTTCACTACTTTCATTGAATTTTGGGTGTTTCATTCAATTTTTATAGCATTTGAAAAAACTCCTGACTAAACTGTGACAGTCTGTGATTATCCACTAAATCGTAACGTATTTGTCAAAATAGTTCATAATTTCCGATATTCATATAAATGAGGTTTATTGATTATGAATTCCACAAAAAGTGTAAAACTAGCGGTAATAAGTTGATTGAGTTAGCGGTGAATCCGGTGGTAGTGAAAAAAAGACAACACAAGGGTTAAATAGTAGCCTACTCCCAGGAAATAGGTAAATACCGTTCCCCTTAATTAGTTACTCCCGGGACATGAACACAAGTTTCCTGGGTGAAAGTCTTGTGTTTCCCCCTTAACTTCTTCAGGGATATGAACTCCGCTCCCCTGTTTGAAAGCCCTGTGTTTTAGGGCCCAAACATCCTTAACACACACACACACACACACACACACACACACACACACACACACACACACACACACACACACACACACACACACACACACACACACACACACACACACACACACACAAGCATACTTTCACTAAGGTGTGGACACTTTTAACAATGCTGCAAACCCAAGCCAGCACACAATAGATCATTTAACAAAGCAGGAGACAAACACTGGACAACTCATTAAAGCTGTGGACACACAGGGCCTTTTAACCTACAGAAACGTACTAAATATGAGGCTGTTAATCAAAGACTGGCACACACCGGGACTTTTAATAAAGGTATGGATGAGGCAGTTCATCAAAGTTATGGCCACACTGGGTCTCTTTATTAAAAAAAAAGGTGCTGGTGCCTGCCGCCTCCTGCAATGTAAACACAGACACATTACAGGCTCTTTGTCAAAGCTGTGCACCATTAATGCCGCCATCATCCTGAAACAGGGAAGTTCACTCATCTTTTAGCTCTTCGGTTTTTTTTTTCAAGGTTTCACAGCAATTATTTGATGTGCACATGTCAGCAGAAGGCAACAAAACAAGTGACGTGGTTAGTTTGTGGGCCCCTAAAAGCAGCTCAAAAGAAACAAAAGAGACTGATGCTCTTTCCTTTAAACTATGATGGTCTTTACTGAAATCCACTTAAGTCATAATACAGAACAATAGATACATAAATACCAATCGAACTCTTCTATTGGAGATTTCGGTTAAAACCAAATGGGTGCCTGGGTAGCTCACCTGGTAGAGCGCGCACCCATATATAGAGGTTTACTCCTCAAAGCAGAGGCTGCAGGTTCAAATCCAACCTGTTGCCTTTTGCTGTATGTCATTCCCCCCTCTCTCTCCCCTTTCATGTCTTCAGCTGTCCTTTAAAGGTCCAATGTGTAGGAATTTCTCCCAGCTAGCGTTGAGATCATATATCGCAATCAACTCTCTGGCGCCACGCAGTTTAAAGTACGTATTACAGCTACGGTAGCCTTCAGGCTTCAAAAAGCCTGTCTCTTGCTCTTTTCAATATCCTTTTTCTTTTTCTGGGCGAAGAAGAAGACTCCTGCTCCTCCTTCTTCAAACTTGCCGGGGCCGGGAAGCGACGGTACCCATCAGCAGCATTAGCAGCACCTGTGAGTTTATCATGTGACAGTGAAAACGCAAAAGGCAGAGCAGTATGTCCTGTATGTCCCTTACTGGCTAACGTATTTCAAGATGGCGCATGAATATATGGAGCATCTACCCCAGTTCATGCAAATGCAAATGTAAAATTTCAAGCCAATAGGAATACTTGGAATTGATGGTGGTGGTAAATATTCATGAAAAAGGACTAGTTTGTGAACGGGCAACACAGATTTTGATAATGAAAAACTAAAAATGTTACACTCTGTCACTTTAACTGTCATGTGTCCGGTCGTCATGTGACCGCTCGGCTGTCACCGTCATTTTCGCAAGATATCATACAAACCCGTTCATTACTTTTCGTAGCGAAATGTACGAATGGTTCATGAGAACAGCCTGAAAGATTTTAGGGAGAATAAGGACACCACATCCTGTATTGGCCTCTTGTTCACCCTGCCTGTTCTCCAGACTGGTTCTCCTCAGTGGCCCACTTCACATTATGTAAAGCCTCCCGTCTAATTCAAGAGGAACAAAAGGCTTCAAACAAAGCTAATAACAATATGAAAAGCCCTGTGTGTCGCACGGGAGTGTGAGTACGAGTGTACTGCTCTGGGTTAAAAAAAAAAAAATGCATCCAGACCCACACACATGTAGATACGAACTAATTATTTAAGTGTTGTTCTCATTGTAGTTTGCATTTTCATTCGCTGTATCAGTTCATGTGTTTTCTGGTGCTTGTGTTTTCTCGTTCAGTCGATTCTGTGCAGTTTGGAATTCAGTTATGATTGTGTAAAGGCTCTGACACACCAACCCGACGGCCGACCGTCGGCAGAAAAGGTAGTCGGACTGATCATTCGGCTCCCATCGGTCCATAAAGTGCCTCGGAACACACCGAAGCGGCGCCGACTTGAGCGTACGTTCTGCACGTGTGCGAGACGTAATACGTCTCCATAACAGCAGTATAGTATCTGTATAGTCGCCCAAAGAAATGAAAACCGGAAATGACGAACGCGTCACGTGGGTCTGCCTGCTCCCTGATTTCAAACCTGAACCATAATGGCGGCTGGTTGGGAATACGATCTCATATTGTACTAAAATAGTTCACCGAAACGTGTTTCTGAAAACATTTTAAGCGAGAAATAGGCCATGCAGTTGCTGAATCTGTCTGTTTGAAAGATTTTCATCAGATTTTGAGAGCCGTTCGTCACGCTCATCCCGCTCGTCATTTCCGATAAGTGTTCTAACATAAGTGCATTGATTCGCTAGCCAAGGGTTAGCGCTCCACCAATCAGATTGGCCATTGAGTCCGACTGCCCACCCACCGATTCAACATGTCAAATCGGCCAAAATGAAGGCCGACGGCTCCTCCGACTGACGACGGCACGGAACACACCGAACAGACTCGAGTCACCGACCTCGCCAGACTGTCCGACGGCCGATTATCGGGTTGGTGTGTCAGCGCCTTAAGGACCACAGAAGATCAACCACTCTGAATAATTCAAAATCAATAACAAAGAGCCGATACGTTATTTTAAATATGTCATGTTTAAATACTGTATGTTGTTTTTGATATTTTTTATTGGTGCAAGGGAGCCTGGTTTTTGTCTCTAGGGAGTTTAGTCTCTTTTGTTGTCGCTACATTCTATAAATGGGAGCATAATCAAAGCTCTTGGCTGTAAACCGTGTCCTACATGTGGCAGAAAAAAAGACAACAGCTTTTTCTTATCTTGGTGTCTATAAATTGTCCATAAAAAAAAAAACCTGATGGATAACCGTTAGCAGTTCTAATGCTGCAGTAAATGATTTAAGAGATACATTAATATCTAATTAAAATCTAAATGTCCCGTCATCGGCTCAGTAATTCTCAGCAGCTGATTTTATCTTCCGTCAATAATGCGCGTAAAAGGATCGATCTGGACGTGCAGGGGGATTTGAATGCATCATGGCTTCATGCAGTATTGTTCTGTACACCTACACACTAAGAAATATCCGTGTCTTAACAGTTGTTTTGACTGTGTCTTTCAACAGGAATTGTCCATAGAACGTGATTCACGGTTGTTTGTTTACATTTTAAATTGCATTATGGGACATTTTATCTGTGGTCCGAGAAGGAACGTAGCTATTCACTAGTGATGGCCAAATTAAGCATTTTCTTTACTTTCTGAGCCCACTAGATGGCGCTCTTGGTTTTAAGAGAAAGGCCTAAGGCATTGCAATTCAGTGTACTCTCAACCCTTTTTTGAACAGAGAGCGCCATCTAGTGGGCTCAGAAAATAAAGACAATACTTCACGAAACTTCATTTGGCCATCACTACTATTCACAACACCATTATCGTAAATTATTAACCAGCACTTGGATTAACAAGAGTCAAAAGCGCCAAAAAAAAGTGTTCAAAACGTCAAAATTCTCCACTATATATATAATATCTCCACTAAGTGTTTTAGCGAATGTGTAGGCACACACTAGTCATTAAGACTCCCAACTGTGCATAGCTATTACCATTCTACCGTAACCACAGTGGGCTGGGATGATGATGAATGGACAATAATAGAGTTTATAGGATGTGTGTGTGTGTGTGTGTGTGTGTGTGTGTGTGTGTGTGTGTCCATTTAGTCCAGGTGTGCGTTGACTCAAGCCCCTGCGGTATATGATTACATGCCTTTGTAAAAACTCAATTAGACCTTTATGATGGCGGTTGACAACACATCGAACAAAGCGCACACATTGTGAAGTGGCACCTCACTCAGGTTTAATGAGTCTTTTCAGTAGGCTGTAATCAACACAATCACACGGGAGTTCAGCTCTGCCATCAGACAAAATACAGATTTTTCTCTCCCATCGCTTTAATTTTTCTCTTTGTTCCCTCACTCGTTATCCTTCTGCTTTCTGTTTTTTCTCTCGCTGTTTAACCCTCTGAGGTCTAAGGGCATTTTTACATATCATCTTGAATTTACCTTTTTAAGGGTATTTGCATAAAACTGTTCAAAAAATGTTCATAACAAACTCAGCTTTCCGTATAGCGCACACATGTTTTCTAGAGCAATATGTAAAGAGATAAGTTGGCACTAAAGCTGAAACGATGTTGGCTTTATTAAATTCCTTAACAAACCTTAACTTATGTGTTGTACGAATTGTTTCCGGTGCTTGAAATGAGTTTACCAAAGTCTTAGGTGATGTATGTTTATAATAGTAAATAAATGTCTGAAATGAAATTTTGTAATATCCCTTTTTGAGTAGGAGTTTTGTCAAACATCGTTTGAACGCCCCGGTGAGTCTTTGCTCCTCAGAGGGTTTAAAGGACAAATCCGGCGCAAAATGAACCTAGGGGTTAATAACACATGTGTACCGAGTCGACCGTTCTCTGGGATATGTTTTCATGCTAATCAAATGTGACCAGTTTTAGCGCAAACCGCTAATTAGCTTATAAAGCTAGTCGTCGGGGCACTGGTAAAGATTAAAAAGAAATCGCTATTTCTATACCACTAACAAGGCTCAAAATAGCATGACCGCGGGCACCATCTTGGGAAAACAGTCGGTGCCCGCATGTATACGTGAACGATACTGTCTTTATAAACTATCTTTTTAGTAAACTGTCTGTACACTTACAAGGTTCTCAATGCTTCGGTTTACATGTAGGGACCCTCGTTATGCCACCGTGGAAGTGTGGTGATAATTTGAGTCTCGTTAGTGGTATAGAAATAGACATTTATTTTTACTTTACCAGTGCCCCAACGACTAGCTTTATAAGCTAATTAGCGGTTTGGGCTAAAACTGGTCACATTCAATTAGCATGAAAACATATCCCAGAGAACCGTCGACTCGGTACCCATGTGTTATTAACCCCTAGGTTAATTTTGCGCCGGAATTGTCCTTTAAGGAAATAGTGTGTGAAAAGGTCTAACAGCAAAGTTTACACCTCTCATTGCCTGCTCTGGCGTTTTCAGAGCCCCTAAACCGGAGACATTTAAACATCTCGGACCTGTTTTGGTTTAGAATCTGCGGGGTCAGTTTGAGTCATTTTTTTATAATAAAAAAACTAAAACTGCTCTGATGTCAGCTTGTTAAATGTGAATATCTTCTAGTTTCTTCTCTCCTCTGTGACAGTAAACTGAATATCTTTGAGTTATACTAATACAAGACATTTGAGGACGTCATCTTGGGCTTTGGGGAAACACTGATCCACATTTTTCATTTTCTGATTTTCTGACATTTTAGAGACCACAGAAAATAATCGACAGATTGAAGATAAAAATAATTGTAAGTTGCAGCCTTTCAGCTTCTAGAAGTTAGTGCATGGCCTGTGTAAAAGGATTTTAAAAAGTCTGCCAGGGTGAGCTGGTGCTCCCAAAGATAGAAGTGCTTACCTGCCTGACTGCCCCGTGACCTCTGACCTGTTTGCAGACGTGTCTGTGTCAAAGACAAAGACATCAGATGAAATAACCTGCTTTGTTGGTTCACTGGCACCTTCACAAATTGGATTTTACCTGCTGCGTCATGACGACCACAGAGCTGACCACCCTGGGAAATGTGACCTGTGTATCGTCCCAGGGTGCACTGATCTCTGGGAGTTCAGTTAGCTCAGCGAGGCCTCGTTAGAGATAATGAGCTGCAGTCTTAACGAGCCAGTGACGGGTCGACTGATGGCTCGTTTTGAAGTAAGAGAGGTGACCTGGGGTTAAGAGGCCTTTGAAATGGAAGGGGGATAATGGCCTGTGTGTGTGTGTGTGTGTGTGTGTGTGTGTGTGCGTGTGTGCACACTTGTTGTCGGCTAGTGATTTGTTTGATGATAGGCTGGAGGTGCAGGAGACTGGAAAGGTCCGTGCATTTTGTGTGTATGTTTTGGTAATCTGTGTGTGTGTGTGTGTGTGTGTGTGTGTGTGTGTGTGTGTGTGTGTGTGTGTGTGTGTGTCCGTGTCCTGTGTTTCACCTTGTCATGCAGAGCTCTGTACTCTCGCTCTGCCAGGTTGGATCTCTACAGATACAGTAGTAAGGCCGGTTACACACTGGATGCGTCGCGCGAGCGTGGCGTTTCTGTTGCGTCTCAGAAGCGTGGCGGCTGCGTGGATTTTTCTGTGTCCTACACACCAGAAGCGTGTCTGACGCGGCGGCGCTGCTCCTGCTGCTTTTACAGGGAGGGCTGATCTCGGGACATAGCGCCGACACATTCAAAGTCTGAAAAATGGGTAAGTGGGCTGTCTGTTTATAACAACTTTGTGTAGCTGTAAAGAGCCTATATAGCCTATCTGATGTTGGACGCGGCTGACACGCTCGCGCGACGCAGGCAGTGTATAACCGGCCTAAAGCTGCTGTGTGTGTGTGTGTGTGTGTGTGTGTGTGTGTGTGTGTGTGTGTGTGTGTGTGTGTGTGTGTGTGTGTGTGCTTCAAGGCCTGGCTGTTCAAACACAGCTGTCGCTCTCACTCATATTTACACTGCTGATCACAAATCACATGGATTCCCTCTCTCTCTGTTAGACACACACACACACACACACACACACACACACACACACACTACAGGGTACTTGGCTTGCTGCTGTACCCTTTAATAGCTCCCTCTCTGAGAGAGTGATGTTTTTATATAATGCGCTCTCTCTCTCTCTCTATCTCTCTCTCTCTCTCTCTCTCTCTCTCTCTCTCTCTCTCTCTCTCTCTCAATTCAAAGGAGCTTTATTGGCATTAGCAATGTTTAAATAACAATGTTGCCCGAACATCAAAATACAATTTGTCCAAATATTCAGACAGAACACAATAAACAGTAAAATGAACATTAACATTGATTTATATTAATTATATACACAGTATATTTTGTGTGTGTGTGTCTCTCTCTCTCTCTCTCTCTCTCTCTCTCTCTCTCTCTCTCTCTCTCTCGCTAATGAACAATATGTCAGTACAGTTGTAATGGGAGAAACTGCAGAGTCAGAGATGGGTCATTTAACTGCTACATGGTGAACACACCGGGCTCGTCAATGGTCAGAGGGGGGCCTGTACGCCGTTTAATTAGTCTCAAAACCCATGCACATAAAAGAAACAGGCACGGCAAATGATACGAGTGCACAGAACAGTTTTGTGTGGGCTTCACGAGGGAGCATTTCTGCAATCGCAACCGCTCAACATTCTTTTGTGACTTTGTGGGCGGGGATGGAATAGACTTTGGCTGATGTCTCCGCTCCTTTTGATCACTTTGGTCACTTTTTTCCCACAGTTTCCGGCCTGTCTCTGACCACCTATACAATGTCCTTAAAACAAATAAATTGGGCATAACCCTAAATGTAACATAGGCTATGTGTGGTGACAGCAGTGGCATTCAGTCAGGGCCGGCTCTAGCCCTTCGGTTGCCATAGGCGAGATTGAGTTTCCCCAGTCTCGCATTGCCAGATCTCCACAGCGCTGTGTCAGCGATAGAGTATGTTCATTTCAGTTTCTAGCTTGAATGTAAGTTAGATGGCACCAACATTTGGTCTAATCATAACTGGCCTGGCAACCCAAAGGCCAAGGTTTTGTTCCCAGATTTGTGTGCATGATGACTTATGATGGGGGGGTCTGGGGGTCCTCCCCCTGAACATTTTGAGCATTAAAAACTTATTTTCCTGCATTCAGGTGAATTTTTATGCACCTATTTCTACCTTTTTCTGAATCAATTGATGCTGGAAATATCTTTATGTAAAGGGAAACATAGATTACAATCCAAATATAAAAACATAATAGAATATTTAGCAGTAAGGCTCTCAGGCATTCATCTATTTATTCTCCTGTAGATCGACTTTTCTAATTATATCTGAGTCAGCACACATGTAGCCTATAGGCATCATTTACTATTCCTTTTGTGTCTTTTGTTGAGGAAGTAACCTCCTTAAATGTGCATATGACTAAATGTGCATATGACAATTATTCACCTCAATGATACATGAATTCGTTTGAATAAATTAATAAACCCCTGCACTGTAATATTTCTGATGTGTTTGAGCAAGATTTGTGCTCATGTGCAAAACTTTGTGCACATTCAAAATATATCTCATCTGTGCTCTCTGAGATTTGGAGGAGTCGTCATATTTTGAGAAAAATAAAGTGATAATACAATAGTTTATTACAAGAATAAAGTCACAATATTTCAGAAAATAACATAAATCATTAGTTTAAGTTTTCCCCCAATTAGGAAATGATCGACAATAATCAATTCAATCTAATAATCAGGTTGACAAGTAAATGATCTTATTGATATATTAATGACGATTTTATTTCGCTTGTCATTCTAATTCTATTATTAATGAGAAGTAGATCTATGGGCGACACGGCGCCCCCAACACATTTGATGCCCTAGGCAATCGCCCAGTTCGCCTACAGCAATCCCCGGCCCAGCATTCAGTATCTGATCCATGTAGTTTACAATTCCTACAGAAAAACGGGAAGACTTAAACAGCACGGAGCCGTCGCTGGTATAATTAGTCTGTAGTCTTGCATTGCCAGCTCTCGCTCTCATCTCCACAGCGCTGTGGAATAAGGTCTTGCCACACCACAGATGCATTCTGGGATAGGGTGGCTCTGGGTTGTTTGCATTTCTTTAACCCTCATGTTGTCCTCCGCTCAAATTTGACCCGTTTTCAAAGTAAAATGTTAACCGAAGCATTGAGACCATTGTAAGTGTACAGACAGTTTATTAAAAGGATAGATTAGAAAGACAGTAGCTCCCAAGATGGCGGCTGCCTGTATACGAGGACGCGACTGTCTTTATAATCTATCTTTTTAATAAACTGTCTGTACACTTACAAAGTTCGCAATGCTTCGGTTAACATTTAGGGACCCTTAGGTGCTATTTTGAGCCTTTTTAGTGGTATAATAAGCAATTTGTTTTTACTTTCCCTGTGCCCCGAATACTAGCTAATCAGCGGTCCGCGCTAGCTTGTTTCAAGCTACAAACCCATTCGATTAGCATGAAAATGCAAAACATGTCCCAGAGAGCGATCGAGTGGGTAAACATCTGTTATTAACCCGTAGGTTCATTTTGACCCGGAATTGTCCTTTAAGCCACTGTCTATCCACCCCCGCCTCCATGTGTGCACACAGAGCAGAAATGATCCCTCGCGAGGATGCTTTTACGCTCGTGCATACCGTTCTGTTCGCTCGTAACAAGTGCACGTCCTTGTTTTTTCTGTATTTTGAGACAAGTTAAACGCCAAAGGTCTGACACTTCAGATCAGCTGAGATTATATGTGAGGAACACAAACTAGGGCCACGCCGCACGAAGCCAAACTGCTCATTTATGCAAAAGTCTTTCCTCACGCAGCATAAACATTGATTACACTCGTGTTTCTGTCCTCGCTCACTCCGCAAACGTCTTCTGTTCTCATGACTCATCGCTCGCCGTCCAATCTGAAGTTGCAGATAGTTTGTTGCTGGAAATTAGTTTTTCAGTTCAGTGCTCGTTCAGTGGATCCATGTTAATCAAGTTCCTCTCTGGCCTTTGTTTTGTTTTAGTCTTTTTCTGTGTGGGATTGCTTTTTTGTTTGTTGTTGTTGTAGCTTTTTTACCGCCTAATCTTCTATGTGATATAAAACCAAAGAGCTTTAAACCGTAGTATTTTTGCCAATGAAAAATATGGTCTGTTTCTTTCTCTGTCTGTCACCCACACTCAGAACTCTAGTTACCAATGAAAGCGACACACAGAAGTGCATCCCAGTGATAAGCTTAAGACAATAGAGAGAGAGAGAGTGTGTGTGTGTGTGTGTGTGTGTGTGTGTGTGTGTGTGTGTGTGTTTGTGTGTTTGTTTGTGCTTGTGTCCACAAGGCATTACAGTTTACCTGCAGGGTTAGTGCCAGTCTGGGCACCACTCACCCACTGGGCAAAACACATCACTCTGTCCCCCAAAGACACAGACAGACACACACACACACACACACACACACACACACAAACACACATCATGGTCCATACAGGAACACATCCTCAGGCATTCGGGCTGGCTTCCTCCAAACACAGACATGCATGAATAGATTCATAAGCTCCAAATTTAGGCAGACCAAGCAAAGATCACACAGCCGTCAGGGCAAACAAACAAGCAAACACACACACACACACACACACACACACACACACACACACGTTCCTGCTTCACTGAAGAAAAAGAGATGTTCAGGTGAGAACAACAAAGAGTCGCTGAAGTAGAAGAGAAAGGAGAGAAAAAAGTAGAAATGAAAATTAAATTAGGAAAGTAAGATGGAGGAGGAGAGAAGCGGGGACAGATCAGTGAGGTGGAAACTACAGAGCCAGGGGGAGAAAAATGTTGTTGTCGCTCTGATCTTAGATTCACCTAAACAGACCTTTCTTCAGAAAAAACAAAAACAAATTATGAAACAGCCCTTGGCTCACCTTACCTTAAAGTAATCCCAAACTTAATTGAAAACACCTCAACTTAACACAAAATCCACTTTTATGTCACATCAAAATACCACAAACGTGTAAAATATTTTCAAATAATGGGAAAAAAAAATTGTAATAAATTCAAGATTCAAGATTATTATCAATCACTTTCTTTTGAAATATCAAACTCCCACGATTGGAATTGAAGCCAATAGAGGCCTTTATTTTCTAATTTCACCCACCCAACATTCCTTCATCATGCACTGGTTAGCGGAAATTTGCCAAACTAAATTGTCACTCATCTGGCGATAGCGATGTGCTTTCCTATGATGTGAGAAGAGCGTGTGAATTCAACATTAAGCTACATTTAACTATTTTAGAGGCTGTGGACGTTGTTTACTTCATTCATGTGTTTACTGTGTTAAAGGACTGAGGATGGGAGTAGGATTTGGTATTCGGTTTCGGAATCGGCAGAATCTTAACCAGTGGATTCGGTATTCGGCCGAACCCCAAAAAACAATGACAATTTGAATGGTGCAACAAGGCAGTGCTGCTTGGTTCTTTCAGGGAGTGATTGTAAAGATTTACAAAGAATATGTTTAGGGCATTTCCTCTCTAACTGGGAGGTTTTGGGAGCGATTGGTGGGATTGCTGTGGACGAAGTACACACGGAGATACACTGGTAAGAGAAAATGAGAGACACGTGTCTGGGAGTGTGACAAAATAACACATTCTGGAGGAAGGTGATCAATAAAACCGTGCTCATCTTGTCTGTGAACATTCCCCTTGACCCTAAGATGATTTTGCTGCACCTGTATCTAACAAATCTGAGTCTTAAAACTCCCAAGAATATAAATTCATTATTGATTTTTGCTAAACTACAGGCAAAAAGGACTGTAGCTCTCATCTGGAAGAAGATGGAGGCACTACTGTGGAGCTGCTACTGTGATTCTGTCACTTGTTTTTTTTTACTGTTGTAGTACGGCAGAGGTTGAGAGAGAAATGTAGTTGTTGGGGGGGGGGGGAACATTTCTCGTTCTCACTCCCAACTCGTCAAATACTGACGCTTGGTCAGTGGCTCTCAGCGTCAGATACCGACACAAAAATCACCCTTCAGCGTCTGTATGGAATGCACCGGTCAGAGCAGCAGCTCGACCGCGGCGCTGTATAAGAGCGACAGCGGTAGAGAGTAGTACGAAAGACCCAAAATCCACGTAGGAAGGAAGGTTAGGGTGGTATATGGGTAAAAAAAAACACAGAACTTCCCCCCAGGAGACCGGGGATCGTGTCCTGTTATTGTCCCGCGTGTCACTGAAATGTACATTTTGTACCCCGACCCACCATCTTTTCCTAAACCTACCTGTATCATTCTTGTGCCGCATGTCAATTAAATGTAGGTCCCGACACAGACGACAAAAAGTGACGGCAAGAGTCCGGACCAAGCGCGTCTAAAAATGTCGCTAAAGGAGACTTTTTGCGTCAGTAACAAACGCCAAAGGCACCTGACCGAGCGTCCTTCGTCCGCAGCGCTGTGGAGGAAGGTGTGGCAAAGCGAGACTAGGTTGGGGCAGGATGAGAGACATGTGGCATGTGTTTCAGCACAGATGGCAACATAGGCTAACATATTACAACAAATATAGATACAACAAGCTTTAAATAGCTGTTAAAGCATGAACAAACAATGAATCCAGGGAGAGATCTGATGGATCCACTTGGATGTGAGGTGTCATTCTGTTTTCAGTGACTGCAGCACAAACTCCAGCTCTCTGTATGTAAATGCTCCTATACTAATGTTAATATTTATGGAATAATGCTTTGAAACGGAGTAAACAACAATGCTGATCTCTTTTAATCAGTCATGGGGAGATAAAAGCCAACATTTCAATACAAGATACTGTGATGAGTGCTAATTATCACCAGTTGTGATTCTAAATGTCAGCCTAATTGCAAATCAATGTTCATCAGGGGGTTTGAGTAACAGGAGCCGCATGCATGTAAATTGTCATCATTTAAAAAAAAAAATTCATAAAAAATTAAATATATACGTGGCCATGGCACATTTGCAACTCATTGATGAGGTCTATGTGGACTAATCTGTGTCTTTTTATAGTAGATTTGACATTAATATGATGCGTGAAGATCCGTCAAGATGGGTTTTCACAAGATATGATATGCCTGTAAATCTGAGTCTACAGAAGATATATCGCAGTGGTTTTCAGATATGCACCCTATACTTTTATTGTCCTATATGTGCAATAATGGCTTAGTACTGTACATAAAAATGCAACTTGTGAACTAAAGTAAAATCAGTACCACAACCAAGGTAGGAACAAATCAACATTTTCTACAAATAATTATTTCAGTATTTCAAGTTTAGCTTTCTTTTTATTCAATGCATAGGCACACGATTACATGATGATCCACAGCTTTGTTGGAAGTAGGTCTTTGATCACACACAGATGAAAAAAAAACTTAAAGCTACATTAAGAATTAGGTGTAATTTCCTATAAATGATGTTTTTGTCCAACTATTGACCATGAGTTGGTGTTGGTGGTGTTTATACATGGTAGTGAAAAGAAGCGTTAAACGTAAAAAAAAAAAGCGCCAAAAAACATTGAATAAAGCGCCAAAAGTGTCGATAAAAAAGACTAAAAAGTCAGAAAAAGTGTTGATTTTCAGTTTTGACTGGGAGGACGGTGCATTGTCGAATAGAAGACAACACAAAGGATAATAAAAAAAAAAAAAGTTCAACCGTTCCAATGCTTTCCTAAGCCCAAAGCAGTGAACTATGACTGACCGTGTTTGACGTCACCTGTGACTTCAGGTGTGAGTGCGCCCAACTCGTTCAGGTTCACATGTGACAAACTTCTGGTAACATTTGTTGGCAGGGTTTCCCCTCGGCTACACCGCGGCTCACCCTCAGGTTTGTCCAAACAGACAGAAACAAACCGGATGATTTGTGAGTGTTTGCTCCGGTTCGTCCGCGCCGTCTCTTTGATGTAACCGTCACAAACCCCCTCAGGATCACCTCTAACCACCTTAGATAGCTGAAGCTGGTTCCCTCCTGACCTCACGCTGACTTCACTTTCTGCTACAAATACCAATACCTCCGACTGACTCTGACCTCGTTCTCAAATGAAATCACTGGCTACATCTTCACACACACACACACACACACACACACACACACACACACACACACACACACACACACACACACACTCACTCACAACCCCCCACACACACACACACACACACACACACTCACTCACTCACTCACAAATTCACTCACACACAACCCCCCTAACACACACACACACACACACACACACACACACACACACACACACACTCACTCACTCACTCACTCACTCACTCACTCACACACACACACACAACCCCCCCCACACACACTCACTCACTCACTCACTCACTCACAAATTCACTCACACACAACCCCCCACACACACACACACACACACACACACACACACACTCACTCACTCACTCACACACACACAACACACACACACACACACACACTCACACACACACACACACACACACACACTCACTCACTCACAACCACCCCCCCACACACACACTCACTCACTCACTCACTCACTCACTCACTCACACACACACACAACCCCCCCCACACACACTCACTCACTCACTCACTCACAAATTCACTCACACACCACCCCCCACACACACACACACACACACACACACACTCACTCACTCACACACACACAACCCCCCCCCCACACACACACACACACACACTCACACACACACACACACACACACACACACACTCACTCACTCACAACCCCCCCCCCACACACACACACACACACACACACACACACCACTCACACACCACTCACTCACAAATCACTCACACACAACCCCCCCACACACACACACACACACACACACACACACACACACACACACACACACTCACTCACTCACTCACAAATTCACTCACACACAACCCCCCCCACACACACACACACACACACACACACACACACACACACACACACACACACACACACACACTCACTCACTCACTCACTCACTCACAACCCCCCCCACACACACACAGACACACACACACACACTCACTCACTCACTCACTCACAAATTCACTCACACACAACCCCCCTAACACACACACACACACACACACACACGCACACACACACACACACACACACACACACACACACTCACTCACTCACAAATTCACTCACACACACACACTCTCTCTCTCTCTCACACACACACACACACACACACACACACACACACACACACACTCACTAACAAATTTACTCACACACAACCCCACCCCCCCATTTCTCTTTCTGCCTCGCTCTGAATATTTAAAAAAAAGGGAAAGAATCTCAGGTGGTCAAAGCAGTTTGACAGTTGCAGACGAAGAGTTAGCAAAATCCTAATGAAAATTGAAGTTAAACAAGAGGTCTTTTCAGAAACATTTAATTCACTTTTAAACGTCTAATCATTGACATGTTTCACATGTAACAGTCTTACTGACGTTTGAATACTAAGCCTCCGAAACCTTTCACAGAACAAGCCTCTGTGTCTCCTCTCCAACCATAGTATTATATTCAAATAAGTTAACAGGATTATTGCCACTGTGACCACCGGCATATTTCATAACAGAAGCTAAACGGGAGCTGCTTATATATTCCATAAGATGAATGCACACATTAGTCGCACACGTTAAGCCGTACGCAAGCGAGTAAACACATGAATGTAAAATGTAATTAGTCTGCATGCCATGATAAGTGTAGCAGCTGGATGTGTGATTTGTTCATTTGTATGCTGTACGGTGTATTACAATAACTTGGCATGTCGAGCCAAAGTAAAATAATACGCAGCTATATCACCTATTAGATCATATGAGCGTGAAAGCAGTTCTACAAATGGCTGTTTCAATTTTATGCCATAAATCGATCCAATAGATTTCATAATGAATCCAACATGCTAATGGAATATAAAGTCCAGAGAGTGGGGAACTTTATTAAACATCAGTGACGCTCTGGTTTGTTTACCGAAACAATTATCATATTATCGATATACAATATAAGCAATAATTCGTGACGAGGAGGATTGATTTATGAAAAGCAAAAATCCATTATTTTATGAGGGGGTGTTTTTGCATTTCCCGTATATGCAAAGTTCACTTCACACCTCATTTTCATCATATTTCTCACTGACTTACTAAAACATGGTGCAACTAGAAGACCAAGGGCCCTATTTTAACGATGTAAGCTCACGGCGTGAAGCGCCTGGCGCAGCTGCGTTTAGGTCGGGTACGAAAACCCTTTTTCTACTTTAACGGCGGAAAAAAGCCGTGGGCCGGGCGCGTAAATCAAAATGGTTGTACTTAGTGTCTTAATTAATTCATAGGTGTGTTTTGGGGCGTAACATGCGATAAACCAATCAGAGGTCATCTCCCATTCCCTTTAAGAGCCAGGAGCGTTTGGACCTTGGAGCATTGCTATTATGATGGTGGATTTGCTGAGCAGGAAGGAGAGATTTTCAGGAGAAGAAACTGATCTGCTCGTGCATGAAAGTGAAAGCGCGTGAGCAGATCATATCATAATACTATTTCACATTGTAATGTTTTTATTTTTAATGTTTTGCATGTTTGTGTGCTGCTGGGCGTCCCTGTGTGTGTTACACATAGCATAGCATAGTGTGCGCTGTCGAAATAACAATAAAATGCCGCGTTATTGACTTTAGACCAGGTTTTTATTGGTCAATGGCGCGATCACTTCCCGCTGCCTCAAGATAGCAATACGCCAAGAATGCACCCGAACACACCTCCCTGTAAGACCAGCACGCCCATGGGGGCACAGATGGGCGCAGGTGCATTTGCTATTTAAACGACGCGGGCGCTGGACGGGAAATTGACAACTGTGTCGGTCTTAAACTAGCAAAGACACTTGCGCTGCGCCGGGTGCAAGATAGGGCCTTGTATATTCTATACAGGCTATAATGCTCAATGAAAAGGAAACCAATCTGTTAGATGGACAAACCAAAGTTTGTTTCAAGAATTGAAATGTTGACCTGATAATGGCACTAGATGACCCATGGGGGTTACCCAAGTTCACGGACCTCTGCACCAAATTGCGTGGTGATCCATACATCTGGCAAGACATCCCACTACACAAACCACAAATCTCAAACTCATGTTGGCGCTAGAGGGAAAGTCAGTACAACGAATTTTAGACACCTAAAAACCCCTATGTCAGTTTAAGTGGATGCTGTATTTGGAATATTTTCAGCACTGTATCTTGCTGTCAGACAGCCCTTTACAACGGGGAACTGAAGCCGTTATCTCTGCTCTCTTCAAAGCCACCAGACTCCTTATTTTGTTGTTTTTTAAAGATTATTTTTTGGGCATTTTAGGACTTTATTATACAGAACAGTTGAAAATGTGATAGGGGAGAGAGAGGGTGAATGAAATGCAGCAAAGGGTCACAGGGCTGCGGACTTTACGTTTAAAAGCATATTTAGGACGGAATCGCCACTTTTAAGATTTACCGTATTTTTGTTTTTAGGTCAAATGGCCTTCTGAATGGGAGAGCTAGGGGCACTTTTATGCTAGCCTCAAAATAGCTATTTTTAAAACACTAAGAAGGCTCGACACAACATGAGACTTTGCTCCAAGTATCGCCAGTAACATTGTTTGTATACCCAGAGTTTACTAAAAAGAAAGGTTTTGAGCAACTCACGGCAGTTGTTGTTTACGCTATCCGCCATTTTCCTAGTCAAAAATAGGCGATCTCCGAATGCGAATGAACGGACTCCATAGGAGGAAATGTCATTCTTATATGAAGATCCTTTTTCAACCACGAGGTCAATATTGTGTTTCACTAACGACAAAACAACGAATTATCCGTGCATTTATATGGAACTAAGCTTTAGGAGCTTTCCATCTTTACTCTCCTCCCTCTCCTATTTTTGACTGGCTTGATAGACGGCGCCCGGAAGAACAACAGCTACAGATCGACAACGGTCAGTTTTAAAGATTTTCTTCAGCTTTTGAGAGGCGCCGAGCCGGACGCTCATTTTAATAAAGTTGCTTGGATTCAACTTCATGCAAATAAGGAGCCAGCGACTCGACGCCCCCACTTCTCCAAAGTCCCCACGACGCTACCAGAATCCATTGCAGGGCTGCTCCCATAGAAATGAATAGGAAGCGTGGAAATGACGCTAACAATGGACACACACCTTAACAAGCATTTTCTCGAGTGGCAGCGATTGCTGTCAGCGACTGTGCAGACGCCCCTGGTGGAATTTAGGGCTAACACAAACAAACTAATAGATGGAGGCAGTGGTGGTGCAGCCACTCCCATGTTCTGCGAGGTAAAAGGAGTGTGGTGGCTTTGAAGAAGAGAGCAGAGATAACCGTCGTGAAAGGCTGTCTGCCAGCAAAACTGTGAAAATACTCAAAATATAGCGTCCAATTAACGCTTTTTAAGTGTCTAAAATGTATTTAGCTGCTGCCCCCGTCCCCAGCAGGACAGTGCTGTTGACTGGATCTTTGTTAGACTCATTTGATATGATTTTAACAGATACCGTCTAGCTGTCGTGAAACTCAGTTTCACAAAGGGCCACACTGGAAAATGAGAATCACATCAAGAGCCAGACATGATTAGTTTATTTGTGCTTTTATTTTGGAAAAAGTCAAATATCTTTGACTGTATAATTGCATGTCTCATATAGCCTTCTCACTTACAGTTTGATTGACTTAAAGCCCTAAAAAGAGTCTTATATTATTATTGTGAACCTAAATTGATATGCAGGCTGGATCCAAATCTGCAAGGGGCCAGATTTGGCCGGCGGAACCTTGAGTTTGACACATGTGATCTAAATTGTATTGGCCGTGGTATACAATGGGGTTTAGATGTTCCAAGCAGTGTGTTCGGCAGTTTGAACTCACTGTACTTTATATTCTCATTATTTTTGGGAGGAAAGTTGCCTGCACCTCTGTTGGGTTGAACTCTCTCTCACTCCCTGCTCTTCAAAAACACCAACAACACGCAACGGAGAGGTTAAGCCCGCTAACGTCCTTACAGAGTGAACGGATGCCTCCGGAAACATTAGCACTGCAAAGGTTAGGAAGGTCAGTGTACATGACGGGAATATACAAGACGAGAAGAAAAGGAGAAGGAGACTAAGAGAGGATGGTTTCTATAGACACGCAGAGCTGAAAGAGAAGGTGGAGAATACTGATGAGGGGTCAGCACAAACAACACCCATCACCATCTCTCTTTTCCCTTTCTTTTATTCTCTAAGTAGCTTGCACAAAAACACACAAACGCACAACTTTTCAACAAACTCTGTATCAGAACTCTTTCCACTTCATCTTTTTTTGTCTTCCTTCCTGTTGCTGGCTCTCTGTCCCATACAAATGTCCTCAGATAGATGTGTAGATAAATGGACGGACGTTTGAACTGACGGATAGATGGAATAGATATTGTGGTTGAATTGCGATGGATTGCAATTAAACTGGATGAACGGATGGATGGACACTTTGAATGTGTGGACACAGGGATGGATACAGGTGAATATTTGGATGAATTGACTGATCAATATTTCTGAGTGAATAGCTGGATGAACCTGAGCTCCACTGGGTTGAAATGCTGTCATGTTTGTCCAGCGTCTTGACAAAGGAAAAAGCTTTTGTTTACTCGAAACAGTACAGTGGTGTGGGGAATGTACCAGATGTATCCAGAATAAAATGTCTGTAGACATGCCAGCCGCTTCGAGAGGCCATAAACCTCCTTCTTTCCAACATCTGGCCAGGGACAACAGATGAAAATTAACTTTATTAGCCTGAGGCTAACTCTGGCCATACACAAATATAGAGACCTTTGTTATTCTTAGATTCTTGCCATTATGGGGCAAAAAATGGCCAGTTTGAGAGGAAAGGGGGCATTACATACATGCATTATACCTCGGACATCATTCCTACCACAGGCAATACAACTTTTTAACACTTCACTGAGTGTTGGATAAGACTCGTATACATCACAATACTGCACTAAGTACAACTTGCTCAGACATAGGTTATACTTACATCTTTATAAATGCTATTTAAGTAGATTGTACATTTTTATTCGCCACTTGTACATACTTTTTTACATTCTTTCCTTTGTATTTGTTCCTGTTTATTTTTGAATATTTGTTCTTGTATTCTATCATATTTATTATTTCTTGAAATATTCTTTATGTGTGCTGTATTTCCTGCTGTAGCACTACAATTTCCCAATTTGGGATCAATAAAGTCTATCTAATCAAATGTACGTAAAATGAGCAATATGGATTATGTAAAAGATCACAATCCTGAAGCAACCCACGAGCAAGCAGTCTAAACATCAAACAATAAAAGGTACAAATGTTAAAGGTCCCATATCATGCTCATTTTCATGTTCATACATGTATTTTGGGTTTCTACTAGAACATATTTACATGCTTTAATGTTAAAAAAAAACTGTTTATTTTTCTCATCCTGTCTGTCTTAATATACCTTTATTCTCCCTCTGTCTGAAATGCTTCGTTTTAGCTCCTGTCTCTTTAAATCCCACTCCTGAAAAAGCCCAGTCTGCTCTGATTGGTCAGCGTTTCCGGGTCTTTCGCAACTGTGCTCTGTGAGTCTCTGCACCGTCATTGCAGTCGGTGAATGACTGTAACGGCACAGTAGCGGCTCTTTCTACCTATATACAGTGTGGTTGTGACATCACAATCTTACAGAAGTCCTGACGGCTCATTTAAAGGCACAGTTACAGACTACTTCTCTGTGGAATGAGTGTTTTGATACTTATAATTCACATTATTTGTATAGCACGTTAACCTGCTATATAATACAAAAGACATGGACATCTTACTTTTCACAATATGGGACCTTTAATATTTTAAAGATTAGTACACTCGGTAACATTCACGGCGATAGCTTGTTACACTGTAGGGTTTGGCAATGTCCGTATGTTTCTGTGCTGACGGTAATTTAGTCATTAGTTGTGGAGGCATTCTATCAGTAAGTGAACCTATAGTTGGATAAGATTATCATAATCTTTAGGATTAATCTTCTATGGACCATAGATGTCTCTGTTTCATGACAAACCATCCAATTAAAGTCCAGACATCTGAGGTAAAACGTTGGACTGGCAAGTGAGAACATCCCATGAGCCACAGTGCCCGTGTCACTCGCCAAGTCCACTCTTACCATCTGTGTTCATGCAAGGAGACATTTTTCAGAGGATTGTTTCTTTGACTTTATTCTTCCAAGGCATGATGAGCTTTCATGGATGAAGAGTCTGACAGCCCTTGGAGGGGAACCCTGTCCCTTGTGATGGTTTACAGTCGCCAGAAAAGAAGATATAGTTCTGTTTGGTCTGTGAGCCTGACAAAAGGTTCTGTCTCCATTACTTTGCCCTCCCTAGGCGACTGCTGATGCACTTGAATTGGTTCAATTAAGGAGTCGTCCCTCCCTCTGCTTCTCTTCAGCAGCCAGGGAAGCGTGATGAGCTCTCCTTCTGCCACAGGAAAATAAATTTGTCACATTTTTTGCAATATTACGTGCTACATAAAGCCTTAGAAGCCCCCATGAAATGTGTAAACCCAGGTGTTTGTAGGACTTTCTTGCCTTCTGACTAGCCGTTTGTTCGTGGACCCTGATGGGGACCAACTTGACTCTGCCAAATTACTTCATCTTTCATCTGGTACCGGAAGGGATTTTCCTTATTCAATATCTCCGTTGACATTTCATTAAATGCTGATATAAAGACTTCTAATCTGGGAACCAAGGCAACTAGCTTCGAGATGAAAGGTGATCATAAAACATTGGATTCAGCGCAAAAGAATATTTTGCAAACGTCAAACGCCAAACTTTTCGGAAAAGTTACTGTATGTCCCTTACTAAAATTATTATTTGATCCTGTTTCAATTGAGCCATGAATTACACATTTCATTCGTCAGTTTAAAAGATAATTTTGCAAGTCAAGAAAGTTTGTTGTAGGTTTGTCGTAGTAGTTTTGTGTTAAACCGCTTAGTGAACCATATCTCTCATCTCGCTCAATATACGTCACCTTATTCGCTCGCTAGTTAGCTTAGCTCTGTTCCACAACACATGTAACGTTATCTTACCCATTGTGTTTTATCCAAGGGCGTAACTTTGGGTTCAACATTGGGAGGGGGTTGAGTCCCGGTAAATGTATGCATGTAACAAAAAAAAATCTAACAAAAAAACGTTGAAAAAAATCAGTGTCATTTTGGAAAAGCGGCAAAAACTTTGAAAAAAGTGCCAAAAACTTTTTTTTTTTTTTTAAGACGAAAAAAGTGTCCAAAGACCCTTGAAAAAGGCAACAAAAACATCGAAAGTTCCAAAAAAAGACAACAAGTTTTGATTATTGGGGGGGTTGTAGTCTTTCTAATTACGTATTTTCACAGTTGCTATACTTCAACAATTTGTCTCTCCCCTTTCACTACTGTACATATATTTTTTTTTCATGTTGGTCTACTGGAAAAGGGAGAGACTTCGCCTCTCTATACTCATTTGCGTGTTCGGTTAACATTTCCATGGTAACGGCAAGCTCCACCAATCAGAGACGTCGCTGTTACGCTTAGGCTTGTGGGTAGTGTAGTACTTCTCCATGACGTTGTGAAAAAAAAACATGTTTTTCTTAAAACAAGGTTGATTTCATACAGACTTCTAGCTTTCTATAGGAGAAGAAACCTTCCTTTCCCAATCTCATAGCTCGTGGTCAGTCTATCTCGGATGGTTTAGACATTATGGATAATAATCAAAATCCTTATGGGGAAAATTAATGGGATTTTTACTTCCAGAACACACTGTTGAGCTCTATATCCGTAAGACGGAACTATTCCGTTAACACCACATTTTCTCACTTACCCTTTTTCCTCCTTCTTTTGCAGGGAGTCCTGCACACTCATGTTTAGACGATGGTTCACTAAACCAGATTATATTATTAGCTTGGGTCACTGGAAGAGAGAAGTGGGTCTTTTCTGTTGTGAGTATCAATCACATCGTTTCCCTCAGAATGTTGTGAAAGGTGAAAGGTCTCAGAAACAGACTGTGTTGCCTCAAACATGGAGACAGTTAAAGGTGAAGGCAGGGCAGTCTACCCTGAGTTCTGACTGGCGCTAGCTTCACTAAATAAATGGTAGGTGGATTAAGTGATACACTGCTGTGTATTTATCTCTCTGTCTTTCCCAGATAATCCTTCCCCCGCTGGGCTGGAAAGCCAGTGAAACAGCATTTAGACAATGTGACACTAAACTCTCTGGATGGGAACGAACATGAATGAAGTTCTTTGAGCCAGAATGTCAGTTTCTCTATTTTTAAATGGTTCTTCCTGCCAAAAACTGTAGTGAGGCAAACATTCTCTGAGGTGATAATAAGATTTCTCCATACAAAACTCATTCGCAGCTTTGGTTGTGTATGAACAACATTTATACTGCTGTGCCGTAATCCTTCACACTCACACAGTGCCACCGCCACATATTTACTTGCAAGGGTTAATTTATTTAACTCCCTTGTTTAGACCGAGTGAAATGTAGCACCATTCAGGTCATCATGCCATTGTTAGAAAGTTTAAGCAAGCGTTTTGCTTAGTTTCCTCCGACAGTCTGAAGACGTGTTTGTCAGGGGATTCAAGTCTTTAAATTGTCCACAGCTGTGTGTGTGTTTCTCTGTGGCCCAATTTTTTGAGTCTGCGTTCTTGTCTGGACTTGTTTTTATTGTCCTACTTCAAAGTACCAACCTGTTCTCATTCCCAACTCATAAAATCCTGACGCTTGGTCACTGGCTCTCAGTGTCAGATACCAATGCAAAAATCGCCCTTCAGCGTCCATAGGGAACGCACCGGGCAGAACAGCAGCATGACAGCGTCGCTGTAAAATCCAGTTCAGACCAAAGATACGAGACAAAACCATTTTAGAACAGGGCAAAGTTGCAGCAGTCTGAACCAGCCCGTCTCAGCTCGACTCACACCAGCTGATGGTTTCAGCTGGTCGAGTCTCCAGAGGCTGGTTTTAGAACGTAAGAGACATCTCCTGTTTCAACAGCTAATAGATAAGTCAGCTGGTGGAGTCTCCAGAGGCTGGTTTCAGAACGTAAGATATATCTCCTGTTTCAACAGCCAATAGAGACGTCAGCTGGTAGAGTCTCCAGAGGCTGGTTTCAGAACGTAAGAGACGTCTCCTGTTTCAACAGCCAATAGAGACGTCAGCTGGTAGAGTCTCCAGAGGCTGGTTTTAGAACGTAAGAGACATCTCCTGTTTCAACAGCTAATAGATAAGTCAGCTGGTGGAGTCTCCAGAGGCTGGTTTCAGAACGTAAGATATATCTCCTGTTTCAACAGCCAATAGAGACGTCAGCTGGTGGAGTCTCCAGAGGCTGGTTTCAGAACGTAAGAGACGTCTCCTGTTTCAACAGCTAATAGATAAGTCAGCTGGTCGAGTCAGCTATAAACTATAGAAATAAAATGATCCACAGTCCATTTTATTTCTATGTTACAAACAGCTCCTGGAAATGGCAGAGTTTTAGACGGAGACTTAACGACCGCCCGAAAGCACGATAAAGTTATATGGTCAAGCGAGATAGAGACTGAAGAGAGCGAGAGCATCCAGCGGCGTTAGAACAAAGCAATGATTCAGAGAACGTGTTTGTCGCTGATTCATCACTAGACATGCAACTGTAGCAAGCATCTCACTATCACTAACGTTGCCCACATTCATATTTAGATTAAACAAAAGATATTTCCAGCTACAAAAAAGCCTAAAACTCGGAAGTTAGAACGGAGGTACAAAGAGTGGTTGCTATGGACATGATACACCGTCTCGTCTCGTCGCATTGGTGTGAACTGGCAGGTTTCAGAACGCTGCAGACAGGCTCATTGCAAGTAGTTGCATGTTTTAACTCTTCTCATCGCAAATCTTTGGTCTGAACTGGGCTTAAAATGATGTAGTATTAAGAGCGGCAACGGTAGCGAGTAGAATGAAAGACCAAAAATCCACATGAGAGGTTGGTTGGGGTGGTGGATGGGTCAAACAATACAGGACTCACCCAGGAGACCGTGGTTCATGCCCCATTCTTGTCCTGTGTGTCACTGAAACGTACATTTTGTAATCCCACCCAGGATCTTTCCCTAAACCTAATTGTCACGTTCTGTACCATAAACGTCATCTGCAAACAATTCAGTAACCTAAAACTTTGGTTCATTCGTTTTGACTTCCACTTTCTTCATTCCTGATCTTTTCTGTGAAAATAATGTCGCAGTTTAGCGTGAATGCCACAGCTCTGCCTGCTTGGAGCAGATGTAGCATTAGTGAAAAGAAATAACCCATATTCTGCAGAAAGGCAGCATGAGAACAGTAGCACCAATCTGTCATTGTCAGGGTGGAGGAAGAGTGGATCTGACTGGCTTTCAGTTTGCATTTTTGTATCAGTTGATCTGGCACAGTGTTTTTCACAGGCGGCACTAAGGCTGTGATGAACATGGCACATTTCTTTAAAGTGTATCACATTCAAATGAATGAGAATCCATGTCATTTTGTTTTCACAGTGAGAGTTTGTGGTTTGTTTGGTTATTTGGATCCCCATTAGCTTTAGCATGAATTTACACAATCACATTAAACAAAATAGACAAACCTTTAGACATTACATCACATTACACAAACACTACACACATTACAACTTGTATATAGTTACAAAATTACAGCTGACACAACCAAAAGGAAAATTTGATCTATATCTAAAGCAGGGATCTTCAACAGGGGGTCTGGGACCCCTATGGAAAAGTTTTATCAAAAATTAAAGTCTTAACATGAATCCAACATATTATTAGCAAATATAAATCCCCACTGAGGACAGGCTTACTGACCTATAAGTTAGGTAGTCACCAAGGCAATCCACAGATACAGTTAATCCTTATAAGGATATTTTTAAAGCTTTGTATTCTTACGAAAAAGTTATGTATAAATGCTGTAGGCCGCCCTACACGTAACTGTAGGCCCAGTTTAATATGCAACTTCATTTTATATAATATATGTAGTAGGGCATCCCTGCATCTCACTCTCAATAAAGGGGTCCTTGGCTTAAACGTTGAAGACCCCTGATCTAAAGAATAAGTGATAACGAAAAAGCCCCTGTTACCGACTCAATTCAAGAATTAGTATTAGATACTGAAGTTTCTTTGAAGGTAATATTCTTTAAGTGATTTGTTAAAGCCTTGTTGAGTGTTCTGTTGTTTTGTGTTATTATTTGGTACTAAGTTCCATTCCCACATTGCTCTGTGTTTAAGTAAGGGTTAATACCCGACGAGGTGTCCATTGTCAGGTATTAATGGACGACAGCGAGGCGTGAACCGTCCGACGCGCCAAAGTTCATTAATACCTGACAATGGACACCTCGAAGGGCATTAACCCGCTTATACCATGGTCACCTGCCAAATAGTCTCGCTTTGCCAGATAAGCCACACGCTGCGGAGCGGAGGAGGGTTTGGCTAGTCCACATAGCATTCTGGGATGGGAGAAAAACGTGCTCTGGTTTATTGGCATTTCTTTAAACCAATCACAATCATCATGGGCGGCGCTAAGCTGCGGAGCTTGGTGCCACCCATGACGGAGCCGCTGTAAAATAGTTGTGCGAGAGAAAACTCAGATTGGACAGATAGTCTAGCTAGCTGTCTGGATTTACCCTGCAGAGATCTGAAGAGCAGTTAACCATAGTCCTCATGAATCCACTGGAGTTTAGAATGAACAGTTGAAAATTCCAACACAAAGAAAGCGGATTAGTTTATATTTTAATTCCTTTTACAATCAAAATCTAAAGTTTTTCCAAACAATAACTCTGTTTCGTTGGTTACGCCTGAGGGTTTGACTAATACCTGGAACAATCATCCCCATCCCATAAGGTTCTTATGCAACGCAAACATGGTTCCCTGCTCCAGGGAATAGAACTGACCTTAGAAACGACTTGCCACCCTTAGCAACGGGAGATATTTATAGTTTGAGCTCAGCTTGTAGAACCCTTGAGCTAAGCTACGAGCCAGAAAGCTAACGCTATGCTAGCAAGATCCAAAGTTAATAAAATTGTGTACAGTTGGCAATCAGTAAATATATTTTGACAGTATGTTTAACATCAAGACAAGCTAGCTATCCAGCCATGTCATTGTCCCCAAAACAATATTACTAATTTTATGAACAATTTTATCCACGATGTGTAACGTTACTGTCGGCGGCAGTCTGAAGTAAAGACCTGAATAGTGAATGGGATGTGAGATAACGTTATTCGCTGTGAAACAAAGTCAGTTCAGAGGGGCAGTATAACTTACTTCCTGCAGCTTGTGTGTTAGCGCCATCTTGTGGTGTTCAGAGGACGAGGCACTGAAGCACTACACAGTGTTGGAAATAACAGATTCACATTTAATTTTTCTTTTAATGTAGCACATTATATATATATATATATATATATATATGTATGTGTGTGTGTGTGTGTGTGTGTGTGTGTGTGTGTGTGTGTATATATGTATATATATCTGAAGTCAATTTGGTTTGTCTTTTTGCAACATGGTGCACAGCATTTAAACGACAAATGTCATGCATATGAAATACATCTTTTTACGTCAGTCTGTTTCAGTACTCAGGTGCAAAATATACTCCAGTGATGGCAGCTGATGGATTCTAATACTTCACACAAAATGTCCAAGAACAGGACAGAAGTCTCTAATAGAGGATTTTAAAACGAAGTGTGCCATTCAGTGTACTTTATCTCTGTTCTCTGCACACGCTCGTGCTCCGCAGGCTGTGCAGCACTGTGTTTGATGAAAGACTCTCTGATCTGAAACTCTCAGCAGCGTCGCCTCGGGCATTGCACTCAGCTCAGATTTTATACCTTTAACCGCATTTCCCACTGACCTTTTCAAAGTGTGTCCAATCAGATTACCAAAAAGCTTAAACTTGAGACACCAGAAATATAATATTAGACATATTTAAAAAATGAGTGCGTTGGCCTTTTCCTTCAGTAAAAATCTAACAGCCCGAGTTTATTAATGATAAAACGTTCTCATGTGCAGACATCTTTACAGGAATTGAACGTTGCGACAATTAAATTGAAGCCAATGACAGCATTGTCTGTAAAAGTGACAGCCAGTGGTTCGAAGAAGTATTCAAATCCTTTACTTAAGTAAAAGTACCAATACCACACTGTTAAAACACTCTGTTACAAGTTCAAGTAATGCGTTGGAAATGTGCTGATGCAGAAAAATCCTCACATTTTAGAAAGTGTAAAGGATCCAAACAGTTGTGTGTTTAATGGTCTAATCATGTCAGCTGGACTTGTAGGCCGTTATATTGTTGGGTAGCTTAATTCATAATAAGACATCAGATTTTATAAACTACATGAGTTTCGTGTGCGAGTATCTTAATGTGTAAAGTAACTAAAGCTGTCAGATGAATGTAGTGGAGTAAAAAGTACAATATTTCTCTCTGAAATGTAGCGTGGTAGAAGTAGAAAGAGGCATGAAAAGAAGTGTGAGGCTCTGCCGCTGGCTGCTGTCGTGGTTTCTTTATTTCCACAGACTCATTTTCTGGCGACAGCTGTGTCGACCTTGCCTCCTGCGTGGACCTTGGCCAAGCGTTGTTCGGGCTGATTAGGGCTGGCGGTGTCCGAGGCCCTGACCTCCGGTTGCTCTGCAGGGGAAGATGGGAAAATAGTGGCTGTACTACCTCTGTGTCTGTGTCTGTCCATCCACCTATTATCACTGGAACTGGCAGTTTATCTCACTTTTTTTTTCCAGTGGGGCTTTTTTATTCTTCTATATTTCTCCCAAATCAAACATGTTTTGCTCTGTCACTCTTCTCCATGTGAAATCAAAAAAAAGCCATCTCTGCATGAGGGTTAAGGGTGCATTTTTGCAAAGCTAGATTACATATTAATAAACTAATTTTAGTCCACAAACTTTTGGCCAGTGCACACTGTGCATTTACAGACTGTGCCTACTGTAGTTGGGAAAAGGTTTTACATTAACAGAAGTTCTAAACAATAAATATAAATGTGTGAATAATTAGGAGCAAACAAGTATTCTTTATATACAGTACAATCTTGCTATGCAATGATCCATCTTCTCAGCCTCTTCCAATCTGTTTCTCTCAGAGTCTATCACGGAGCACAGGATGTACTGCACATAGTGTTGAGGTGTCAGCTTTCCTGCTGCCTTTCTCTGCTCCCGTTGTTGTTTTTTTTCATCTCTGTCTCTCCCCTCCTCCTCTCTTCTCCCACTCATCTCGTCCTCTCCTATCTCTCTCCTCTCAGTGATTTATCTAACATCCTCTACTCTCTTGTCATCTCGCTTCTCTCCTGTCGATCCTCCACCTCCTCCTGCCTGTGTCGAGCTCACTCGAGAGACGCACAGAGACACGCAGAGTAACTATGACGGAGTAAATATGAACATGCATGTGCGCGCACACACACGCGCACACACACACACACACACACACACACACACACACACACACACCCCACTGTGAGGCTGAGAGTGTCAATTAGTGTGCTTGTAGTGTTGATGAAGAGGGAACTGTAGAACAAGAGGCAAATGTGAAGTTTAAATTTAGGCCGCACAGTGTATGATTTATGCCTGTGAGATCTGTAGGAGAATAGGTGTAGATTTCGGTTAGGATGCAGGTAATATGCCCCCCCCTAATATTTAGAAGAGGTAGATTTGTCCCCCTCAAATAATTTGACAACCCACTCCCCAAAAGAGGTACAAAAATAACCACTAAAGGAGCTCAAAACATGTATATATCCTTCTTACCTGTAAATACTGTATATGATTTCACACAGTGGACCATACTATCTCAAACTTGTTACGCACGTCTCTTTTCTCAACGCCTTCTCGTGAATGGGTCCGTGTGATGTAGTACAAAAATGTATGCACACCAATACGTATGAGATCCTACGAAACTAGGAGACCGCCGGCAGGTCACGTGACGCCGGCTACAGTGGCCGGCTACGAGCTCCATGACGCCGAGCGGCAGTTGCTAGTTGTTCAAGCCGCTACAGAGCTCTGCGACGCTGGCTACAGTGCTCCGCATGGTGCTCCACAAGGTGCTCCATCGTATCAGCGGTAGTTGGTGGGTCACTTTTACCCGAGAATAGGTGACTGAGCCGGGTACAGAGCACCGCGAGCTGCCTGTCGTTTAGGCCGACATTACGGTTAAGTATAGGCCACAAATAGTGAGGGTTAAGGCAGCAATGATAGGTGGGTTCAGGCACCAAAACGACTAGTTAAGTTTAGGAAAAATATTTGAGTTTTTCAACAATTTCAACATTATTTTATTGAACAAATCATGAACTTAACATATAAGGCACCGTAATTAATATCTATCTGCATCAGCTGAGGGGGCGATGAGGAGCAGGAGCAGGGGAGTATGTTCAGGCATCCGACTTGGCAGATTTGTTTGTCATCTTCTTTCTTTTGCCACGATTTTGAAGGTAAAATGCATTTTTGGCAGTTTGCTGTTATTCTCTGAAACTGAAAATAATGACCATCCGGTTTGCCAAAGCATGAACAACTGTGGGTGGATTGTTTTTTAGTCCCAGTGGGAACTTAACAACTAAACCCTTCCTCTACGTTCCTCCTTTCATCCCTAACTGTAGCCTCCTTACTCTGTCCAATTCTAGAAAGTTTCAAGTGTTCAGCCTGGTTCTTATAACTACTCCGGCAGAGCGTGGATTTACAGAGACCTGAAGAGCAGTTAACCATAGTCCTCATAAATCCACCAGATTTAAAATTGCAACACAAAGAAAGCGGAAGGAAACGGAAAAGATATGCATCCGGCGGAATTTCCTGCAGCACCGGAGCAGTCCCGGAAGTGGAACACGAAGGATTTGGACTAATGTTTGATTTAGTATTGATGGAAAAACTGACAGTTTCCATAAACCATTGCATACTTTTTTACTGCCACATCTTGCTGACTAAAACAACTTTTAAACGTACACATATTCCACCAAAACAAGTTCCTTCCGAGCCTATTTAGCAGCGGCACCGCGGCTTTTCTCCGGTGCTTAGCACCGCCCCAAGACGAATGTGATTGGTTTGAAGAAATGCCAATAAACCAGAGCATGTTTTTCTCATATCCCGGAATGCTGTGTGGACTAGCCAGCGCGCTTTGGAGGAGGATCTGGCAAAGCGAGACTACTGTAATGTGCACGTCGCCTACTTATGGTGCGTTCAAATCCACTCAGACGTGTTGTAAGTGTGGGGGAAGGAGAGCACCGACGTGGACATGGACATGTCCCCCACTTACCCCGTGTCTGTGTTTACACATTATTGATGTCGGATATAAAAATACCATTGTCCTGGAACGTAATCGTCGCCTTTGCAGGATGGTCCGATAATGACATTCGGTTGGTGCACACATCTGTCACACATACATCCTCGCTCATGTTGCATGTGACACCACATTTCTGCACTTGACTTGACTCTCTCATGTGCAGCGACTTCCAGTGTGTGGAGCATCGGCACGGAGCACCTGCGCCAGCTTATGTTAATGCGTCTGAGCCGTCGTCAGCCAGACTCTAACAAACAGAGCGACGGCAGCGTCACGGTACAAAAACTACACTGTTGGTGCTATCAACAAAAGATGCCCGCTTTTTTCCTTTTCTCTGTCAGTCACTCGCTCTCTTTGTCCTCCTGTTCTCCTGTCTGTCCCCATCTTCCTCCTCTTCCTCCTGCTCCTCCTTTCTGCTGCTGCCTTTTCTTACTGACGTGATAATCCTCTTGTCAACAACGAACAGCCGCCTGCGCTTGTAGAAACTGCACTAAGCATGTTTATCTGTGTCGTGTGTGTGTGTGTGTGTGTGTGTGTGTGTGCGCGTGTGCGCATGTGTGCATACGGTATATGACTGTGTATTTGTGTGTTTTTGTATTTTACTTGCACTTATGTTTGTGTGTTAGAATTAAAATGATATGACTATGTCTGTCTGTCTGTCTGTTTGTTTACAACTAAACATATTTTCTAATCATTTACACAAGCTTTATTGTCATGACAACACTGCCTAACTGTGTAAAAACAAGGGCACAATCCATGTAACGCCAGCAGAAATATTAAATATGTAAAAAAAAGTAAAATCCACTTCAGAAACTCTTTACTCATTCGTCCAAGCTGAAAACACACACACACACACACACACACACACACACACACACACACACACACACACACAAACACAAAGATGCACACAGAAACTGGAGTAATTACAGTCACTGCTGTCTCTTTATTTCTTCCTCAGAGTGTGTGTGTGTGTGTGTGTGAGTGTGTGTGTGAGCGCGCGCATGCGTAAGATTCTGAAGTGGCTACTGTTGAAACACATTACAATTTAAACGCCCTGCTGCTATAAATTACATTGTTTTGTGTTTATTTCTTTAGAATTTACATTTGTTCCTCAAGTAGGAAACTCACAACAACAAACTCATGTTTGTCTCATTTAATACACTATTTAAAAAGAATGGTGATTCTGTGGCAGCAATTAAAAGCTGAACTTTTGCAACAATCAAGCTGTTATAATCTTTTTTTTTCCCCTTTTATCTGACATGTAGCATTTTGAAATGAGACTGCTAACACACACGCACGCACACACACACACACACGCACACACACACACACACACACACACACACTCCCTCACATTAGCATTAGCCAGCAGAAAGCCCGTTCTGTGCAGAGAGCTGATTTGTGTTTCAAATGTCTACTTCGTTTCCGCTCTGTGCTGTCTATATTCGGGGATTATGTAAAATTATTCAAGATCGACTCCAAAAGACAAACACACACACACAGACACACACACACACACACACACACACACAGAGAGACACAGACAATCCTGTATAAACAGCAGTAGCGCTCAGATTTAACTTGTAAAATTATTTAAATGCAGGATTTCCAAACATGCACATGATTGGATTGTGAGTTTATACACGTATACACAAACACTAGTGACATTCAGGGATGTAATTAAACAGGGTCAGATCACAAAAACAAACTCAAGTCACATAAATAGACTCTGTCTCTTACACACACACACACACACACACACACACACACACACACACACACACACACACACAGTCTTAACATGTACTGTCTAAATGTGGAACACACACACATGCAGCCTCTCTGTGACCCAGCTTCTGCTCCAGAGTCACACTGAGACAGAGACGAGATGAAGTGATCCGACTGATGACTCTGATTGTCTTCACCCAGCCATGATACACACTACACACATTCACACACACACACACACACACACACACACACACACACACACACACACACACACACACACACACACAGACACACACACACACAGACACAGACACCCTGTTGGGAGCGTACACTTTCCACAACCAAGGGCAAACAACTGACACTCGCACGTTTGTGTGATTGGGATGGCGACTGGCAGCAGTAATGGTGCAGCCGTTTGTCAGTTTAAGATGAGCTGGGATTCTGTAATGCCACCACAGGGGGGGTCCTGAAGTGAATTCTGGGAATGGGATCATCTGTCTGCGATGTTCAGATGCTGCTGTACCAATAATGATATTTGACACCGGGACTACTGATGTATTACTGAACATTATTGAAATGAAATTCATATTTTAGTCCTCAAATATTTTACAGCTTCCCCTGATCGCATAAAACTTCTTCACACTTTTCTTAAGCTCATTCATCTGTATTTAACAGGTAAAACACCTGCCTGTGTGTGTGCGTGTGTGTGGAGGGGGCTTTAATCTGCGTTTTCTACTTAAGGCAAAACACTTTAGGTGATAAATATATGGAATACATCCGATTTACAGTGCTTTACTTTCGTGGCAATATGTGCGAATGGTTCATGACAACAGCCACGTTTCATTTCCGGGATTGCCACTGGAAATTTCGCCGGATGTCCCAAATTTTAGGCCGGATGTCCCATTACCTTCCTCTTTCTTTGTGTTGTAATTCTAAACTTCGGTGGATTTCTGAGGACTATGGTTAACTGCTCCTCAGACCTCTGCAGGGTAAATCCAGACAGCTAGCTAGACTATCTGTCCAATCTGAGTTTTCTGTTGCACGATTTAAACAACTTTTGAACGTACACATGTTCCACCAAAACAAGTTCCCTCCCTATTTTGCAGCAGCACCAAGGCTCCGTCCGACGCTTTGCACTGCCCAAGACGATTGTGATTGGTTTAAAGAAACCAATAGCACCAGAGCACGTTTTCTCCCACCCAGGAATGCTGTGTGGACTAGCCAGACCTTCCTCTGCAGCGCTATGGAGGAAGGTCTGGCAATGCGAGACTACTTTGCCATCTGTCTGAATTCTTGTGAATGCGACATTGAACTCATTCTGATTGGGCTGGTGGCTGGCAGTGATAATGGTATTCCTGTTTGTTCGGGAGATGAGCTGTTCCCAGGGGAGCCTGGGAAATGCAAGTGGTGTGATGATGTCACCAGAGTGGTCCTGAAGCCGACTGAGATTAGAAATCTACCAAGATTACTTCCCTCACTGCTGAGAGCTACATTTAAAATGAGTTCAGGTTTCTTTATTTTTTATTTTTTAACGAACCACCTAATGAATTCAAAGTTAGACTTCCATTAGGTAAAACATTGACTAATGTGTTTTTTGATAGACACAGGTGTGAGCGCAGATGTGTCTCGGCTGTCCACTTGTGTTGAAATCACTGTGACGAATGTAGTATCTAATTGACTAAAGTCTTTGTTAAAACATGGTTCCATTTGGTTAAAACAAATGGTTAGAGGACACAGTGACTTTGCTGGAGCAAATGGGGGTCACTGACTGATTGGCCCCAGTACTGGACTGAACTACCCCCATCACCACGTCTCATGTTACACAGGACAGTACTTAACCTCATGTTTGAAGAGAAAATCTTCAGAGAGACCATTTTGAGAATTGAGAACTGTCCGCTCCGGGTTCTGCAGAATCCGTGATGATGCTGAAATCTTTGATGTAATAAACCTTTTTATTATCAAGATCAGTGTCTGCGAATACTTCTTCTATACAGCATTACAGCAACGAAACTAAAGATACCACACGAACACTACAGCGATGTCAGCGATATATTTACTAAACAACAGCCTTGTATCTGGAAAACATTTAAATGCTGATGAAGAAAGGCGAAAAAACTTGGAAAAAGACGGTAGAAAGAAGGAAGTAAGGCAACAATAGGTCAAAAATAGTAATAAAAACTTCGAAAAAAGAGACACAAACTTCAAAAAATCAATAAAAACAGTAGAAAGAAGGAAGGTAACAGTAGGGCGACAAAAGTGACAAAAAATTCCAAAAAGTGACAAACTTCGAAAAAAGTGACAAAAACTTTGAAAAGAAACTAGAAAAACACTTTGATAAAAAAAGACAGTAGAAGTAACTACAGCCTTGTAACTGAAAAACATTTTGAAAAAAATCTTGCGTACCCCCTGCAGTCCTCCAAAGTACCCCTAGAGGGACACGTACCCCCATTTGAGAAACACTAGTTTAGGGTATGTGGTTACTTTGGCATCTGGTCCTTTGTCCTAAGGTAATGGTGTTTTGTAAGCCTGTGTGAGCTGGGCATATTTTATTGTATGCATGACACAATAATACAAAAATATTCATTCATTCATTCATTATGTCACATAAAATATATATAGAAAAATAATCTTGCATTGCCAGAAGAAAAAAAACGCTATAGAGTTGTTTGCATTTCTTTAAACCAATCACAATCATCTTGGGTGGCGCTAAGCTCCGGACGCAGCGACGGTAATAAAACATTAAATATAGTTAACTGTTGACTGTTAACAGTTAACTTCCACTTACTACTTGTTGTCTGGAGTTTGCACCTTCAAGGTTGAATACAGTAATGTGAGCTATTTAAATTACATGGTTAAACCTCATTGGCTCTTACCAGTGTATCTCCGTGTGTACTTCGTCCACAGCAATCCCACCAATCCCACCAATTGCTGCCATAACGCCCCAGTTAGAGAGGAAATGCCGTGAACATATTCTTTGTAAATCTTAACAATCATTCCCCGAAAGAACCAAGCAGGCCTGCCTTGTTGCACCATCCAAATTTTCTTGAAAACTTTTCTGCGTGTAGCTTGCTAGCTCGAAGTTTCTTGTTTCCCCGAAAAGTATGGAGTTTTGCAAGGTGAGGGGCATCCGGAGGAACATCCGGTGGCGATTATCCAGTAAATGAGCTGTTGTTGATTGAGACTGTACAGAAATGAAATCTGCATAAGCAATTGCTGTTTAACTTTGAAATGCAATTCAATGCACAATTGGCCTTGAAATGTTGCCAAATACCATTTGGCCTTGATTATGAGCACAATAAATCTTGTGTAGTTCCAGTGAACTTTTGTCCAGATATGTTTGGATGTCAGTCAGGTGTTACTGAGAAGCAGCTTGCGTTTTTATAGTCTACCTTTCCTGGAAATAAAACCTCGACATTGATCTGGGCTGCTGAGTGCAGGCTGTGGAGGCGTTTTACAGCCAAGCCAAACAGTAAACTTCCATCCCATTATCCGCCACTCCAAACGGAGTCACACACACACACACACACACACACACACACACACCAAATCACGGATTGTCTGCAATCCTGTGATCAAACAGGAGGGAAACACAATGAGCTTTCTGGACAAAAGCCAAAAAAATCGTTGATTTGGAGAAGTGCGATGTGCGTGATCAAAGGCTTATTAAATTGAATTTTTATGAAAGGCAAACCCGATTTGTGTCTGACTTTGATCTCTGCAGCCTTTTGAGGCAGATTCCACACTGCTGGTGAGCTGTGATCACAGCGAGCACAGCTGCTGGACAGTGATTGATTCTGGCTGCAGTGGCATTAATATGAATGGCAACGTTCAGATATCCATTACCGCAGAGAAAAGAGAGAAAAGAAGGAGCAGCCAACAACGATGGGTACAGCGTGAGCCAGCGGTGGAAGAAGTATTCAGATCCTTTACTTAAAGCTTTAGTGCGTAACTTTTTGATATTAAAAAACGTCCGTAACATTCAAGCCATTGCCAAATGAGTTGCTACAACGCTAATTAAGACTATCAGCTCCACACGTGCGCGATCACAGAAGGCTTGTATCATGTGGACGCACAGACAGTTTTGTTGTCATTACTTAGAATTCCTCATGGGGGCGACAGAAACTACGCACTGTAGCTTTAAGTAAAAGTACTAATACCACACTGTAAAAATACTATGTTACAAGGAGAAGTCCTGCATTGAAAATGTTACTTTAAGTAAACATATGAAAGTATCATCAGGAAAATGACTTAAAGTATTAAGTAAGTAAGTAAAAGTAATCGATGCAGAAAAATCCTCACATTTTAGAAAGTGTAAAGGATCCAAACAGTTGTGTGTTTAATGGTCTAATCATTAAAGCTGGACTTGTAGGCCGTTATATTGTTGGGTAGTTTCATTTATAATAAAACATCAGATTTTATAAATTTTGCGTTGTAAAAAATCGTAATGTGTAAAGTAACTAGTACCTAAAGCTGTCAGATGAATGTAGTGGAGTAAAAAGTACAATATTTCTCTCTGAAATGTCAACCCAGTCTCACGGCAGTTCGTGAAATGTTCATGTAATTTAATCTATTGATTCGTGTACATGGACACGTTTATCTCGTTTTTTTTCGTGATGGTCAGCACGTTTTTTAAACTAATGTATTTCAAAGGGAAGCATCTTTCGTGATTACAGCACGATTCCACGATAATAACATTAAAAGAACAACCTGATCTCACAGAATTCCGTGAAATGAACACGGCCCCTTAAGTTAAGGAAAAGGTCGTGGGTGGGCTTACGTTTCCATGACACGTGGGACAAGAACGGGACAGTTGGGTTTAGGAAAAGAAGAACGGGATGGTTGGGTTTAGGAAAAGAAGAATGGGACAGTTGGGTTTAGTAAAAGAAGAATGGGACAGTTGGGTTTAGGAAAAGAAGAATGGGACGGTTGGGTTTAGTAAAAGAAGAATGGGACAGTTGGGTTTAGGAAAAGAAGAATGGGACGGTTGGGTTTAGTAAAAGAAGAATGGGACAGTTGGGTTTAGGAAAAGAAGAACAGGACAGTTGGGTTTAGGAAACGTGACACGCAGGACACGATCCCCGGTCTCCTGGGTGAAAGTCCTGTGTTGTTTGACCCATCCACCACTCCAACCAACCACCTTATGCGGATTTTCGGGCTTTCATACTACTCGCTACCCAACCCAGTCTCACACCGACTTGCAGAAAGAATCGTGCTGTGATCACGAAAGATGCTTCCCATTGAAGTACAGTAGTTTAAAAAAACGTGCTGACCATCACGAAAAAAAACTAGATTAATAAGTATATGGATAAATGTATCCATGTACACCAATCAATAGATTAAATTCCGCGAACATTTCACAAACTGCCGTGAGTCTGGACTGGAAATGTAGCGGAGTAGAAGTAGAAAGTGCCATGAAAAGAAAAGACTCAAGTACACGTACTTTTACCGTAACATTTGTACTTAAGTACAGTACTGAGTAAATGTACTTAGGAATGTAACTAAGGGCTACCACTGAACCACAGCCACTTCCTCATTGGCTTTTCTGTTAAGTCTATTTTTAATAGTAAATTTGCTCTAGTGTATATCTCACAATGTAAAGCTATTGCAAAGAGCCAGTTTAGAAAAGTACTGCATGTCTTACATGTCATTGTTCTGCAGTTCATCCTGAAGAGGATTTTTGTTTTCAGTTCTGAGGGATAATTGAGTTTTATTTTCACAGAGGTCTGATTAACTTCAAAGTGCCTTGGAGGATTTCTGAAGGTTGAACCTGCTTGTGGTGAATATCTCGTGCCAACGTTGACTTGGCTCATGTCAAAGTTTGAGCGTGTAATCAAGCCAGAAGTTGTGATGTAGTTAGTGATTCTTACATAAATTTCAACTAGGGCTGGGTTTAAAAAAATCGATTTTCCGATTCAAATCAATCTTCATTTGATCCATTGATCCGATATTGATTCATAAAATCCTGAGATGGATCTTTTAAGAGGCATCTAGCACTAGACGATCTACAAAATCCTTGTCATGCTGAATAATGTTACTGAAATATCTCTGATCCAACCCATATTGAATCAAATCGGAAATCAAATTGAATCGGGACCTAACAGCAGTGTTTTTACTTTGTCCAGTTGTGTCTCGATGCTAAAACATCCCACAAAAACAAGGATTGAGTGTTTTGCTGGCTGAGACTGTATTTTTGGTGGTGAAGAAAGGGAATTCAGGCAAAAAAGACACAGGCCCAAAGGCCGAGATATCTGACTCCAATTACTCTAATTTCCGCGTATTCATTGATAGGACTTATGAATACCAAAACTCAAGGATCAATCTGAGACGATAGATTCAAGTTAAGCAAAGTTTACTGAGTCCAGCATAAAAGTTTACGAACACAGCTGTGGGTTCACAAAAACACAGTCTAAGTTTCCCTAGCTGTAGACAAAGGAGTCGGAGCTCTGGTTAGCAAAGTCTCTGTCCAGTTAGTGAGCTCAGCCCTATGCTTTCCCTCAGACTTTACTTCTCCTCCCCAAGGCGTTGTCATCTTGTCTTCAGACAGAAACCGCTATCTTCACCCACACACCTGCTCAGGGTTGGGGCCCCAGTCTGGTGCAACTTCCTCTTCTGTCTTGTAACCTTTAAACAATTCACTTTTATGCCATTTAAGGCCTAAACTATTTCTATGACTTAAGCTCAACCTTCTGTGCATCAAGAGGTCTCCCGGAGTACTTTTAACCACTTCCTCTATTTGACTGCACACAGCTCTTTTGCAACGAGCACACACATTCTCTTAATAAAATATTCCTACAGTGGAGTGGACACATCTGAGTCCCAACGGGGTGCAGGTCTCAGTCTAAAGATGCTGCTGCAGTCAGAAAACAGAAGAAATCTGGGTAAAAAGTGTTGACAGAGAGAAAGACGCTAGTTTTTTAATATAGCCGCTTGGTTTCCCACGTCACTCTGGTATGATTTGTGTGATTAGAAATGACTGGTGGGGTGGTAGGATTTGGATGGTGATGGGGTTTTCCTGGCATCATATTAAACATTCAATAATTGCAGCAGCAACAAATGTAGGAAAAACAATTATAAACATAACCAGCAGCGATGACTGGGAATATGACTATGAGATGCTCCCGTTGGTGTAAATGGCACTGAGTGATATTGATTCCAGCTCACAGTTAAAGTACAGAGCTGCCAGCTTTACCCAGTCTGGCTTGTAATGAGCGTAACAGTGATGACTGCAGAAATGAAATGACATTTGAATATAAGAGACAATTTCCATGACATGCAGTCGCTGTGTGGAACATGTCATCGTTGGTATAAATGACAGTGATTGATGTTAATTGAAATGGCAAATTTTTTTCCTGCTTTCTTACACACACACACACACACACACACACACACACACACACACAAAGGCAGACAGAAAGACAGACAGACACACACACACACACACACACACACACACACACACAGACACTGCCACACACACTGCCACACACACACACACACACACAGAGACACTGCCACACACGCGTGCGCGCACACACACACACACACACAGACACTGCCACACACGCGTGCGCACACACACACATACACACACACACACACACACACACACACACACACACAGACAGACACTGACACGGCATTTGCAGCATTAATGGCTTTCTCCATCTGTTGTTGTAAACTTGTATTTTTTCATCTACCTATTCTTGATGTGAGCATGTCACTGTCACACTGCAGCTGTGTCTTCACTGGTACATATTTGAGTTCTGAATAACAATGTTGGCAGTTTAATAATTTTTTGGTGTAATCCCCATCATTAGACATTACATTAAATTGTATCTGCAGTACGAGTACGGCATTCATGTAGGCTACTTAAGGAAAATTGTTACAGTTTAGAAGTTTGCTCCGAAACGTCATTACATTCCCAATTTATTTTATCAGCAAATCATACAATCAGGGCAAATGATGAACTCAAGGCTGCAGCCTGGAACGGAGGAGAAGTGCTTTAGTTAGCCGTGGACATGATTGCTTTGCTGGACTATAGTTTAAAATAAATCCCTGTTCTTTCTCTCTATTATTAAAGAGTCTTCCTGTGGAGCTGCTCGGCGGCTGACAGTACGATTGTTCTCTGCTCTGTGAAAGAACAGCACTCATGAAGATGAAAGGGTTCGGCTTTGGACATGTGTACGTGGTGTGGTCACCAACTATTTCATTTCATTTTCATCTTTTAGAACAGTGGTTCTTAAACTTTTTACAATAATGGACCCCCTTTGAAATATCCTTTTCAGCTAAGTCCCCCAAGACCATGCAGCGCCTAAAACCCCAGTGACTGTATATTCTTTTTTACAGTCTATGGCGTACCCCCAGTTGAGAAACACTGTTTTATTATTTCTGTTCCATTTTCTAATACCTGCACACTGAGGTTACATTTACATTGCTACGGTTTGGTTTAAAAACAAATATATTTTGCTTCGTTTCCTCCTCTCATTCCCCCTGCTCTGGTGTTTCCGAGCCCCTAAACCAGAGACATTTGGAAACACTTCTGACCCATTTTGGTTTGGAATCTGCGGGGTTGTGTTGCAGTCTCAACGGCCGCAAACGGAGACCTTAGGCAACACTGACACTGACGCCAATGTTTCTCCTCCTGATTGGGTCTAATCGGTCACAACGTCGTTCTCTGAGACTAAAGCTACTAATTTTACCATGCCAATAGTCTCGCTTTGCCAGACATTTGAAATGTTGAAAAAAGTGACAAAAAGTCAAAGATATCTCCAGCTTTTAATGTGACTTTGTTGACAGACACTTTGCCAAAGTGACCTTTTTTCATTTCGTTGTTATTACTCAGTAACGGATGTGATTTCAAATCTAGCAAAGTACAATACTACAAACAATAAATAAAAAGTAAAATTACAGATTTTTTAAACTACTTTAAAAAGTAAAAGTCTACACAAAAAACTAACAGCCCCACCTGCTGGCAGCAGAACAAAGTCAGTTTTTTTGTTGTATATGACTATTCATTTAGAAATAAATATAAATCTGGATTAATGCATGACATACACACATTGGTTCCACAATTTAAGATCAATGGATGATATAATAGTTTTAAAAATGGTACTTTAATTAACAGAACAGGGCCAAATAATTCATTACTTTGATCCCACGTGGGACTGATTGTCCAGTTGCTCAGCTGCAATGTGATTGGCTGTTTTCGGGCCCACTGTTTTCGGCATCTCATATTTGTCAGAAGTTAGTATTTCTTTTAAACAGCATGAACGATGTGAAACATCTTCAACATATTTAAAAGTCTGCCTTTTCGAAATTAAACAACTCGCGGTGCTCGCTAGCCGCCGGATATTATTATTATCAACCAAACCTCTGGTAAAAATCATCAAATTTAACGTTGGAGGGAGCGGTTCTCCGGACAAAATGGCTAACTAGCTTATCAGAGAACTTTCTTTTTGTGCTTCCGTTTTTTTTGTCCTTCCCGTGTTTGTTATTCGGATTCGGGAAGAAGCTTTCAGGATCTCAAGCGGCTTTCTGAGAGGATTTAACAAACATAAAAGCAGCAGGACAACAAGGTGAAATTGAGGAAACATGGCTAACGATAGCCAAACAGAGGGATTTACAGCCTCATTAGCAGAGGCTAATGGGGCTCCTGCAAACAACAGCAGATTATACAAATTATTACCCTACATACATTCAGCATCCTGTACATGCAGCAGCCTTCTGTCTGTAGACGTCTAGCATGTCATTCATTGGTATGAATGCTAACACACAGGCTGTATAAAAATGAATGAATGCTGTTTAGACATCTTCTACCAGTGCTGCAGCAGCAGCTGGCCCTGTGGATGTCAGTTATTATTGATTTTAATCCCATTTGAAATGCATCATTCAAGCAGTATCAACAACAGGCTGGCTGTGGCAGAGGAGCACTGTGAGACAGACATAGACAAACAGCCAGCCAGACAGACACACAGACAGACAGACAGCCAGAGCGACAAACAGACACATAGACAGACAGACACAGACAGACAACACACACACACGCACGCACGCACGCACGCACGCACGCACGCACGCACACAGGCTGTAACGCACAGAGACAGACAGACACATAGACAGATGGATAGACAGACAGACAGACACCACACACACAGACAGTAACGCACAGAGACAAACAGACGGATAAACAGACAGACAGACAGACAGACAGACAGACGACACACACACACACACACACACACACACACACACACACACACACACACACACAGACAGTAACGCACAGAGACAGACAGACAGACAGACACATAAACAGACAAACAGAAAGACGCATAGACAGACGAATAAACAGACAGACACACAGATGGACAGACAGACCGTCAAAATGTGGCAGAAGTGTTCAGCTTGATTCATATCTCCTGCTGTGAGCGGGTCATGATCAGACAGTACTTTCACAACGGGAACATTACAAGACTGGATATAATGTAAAACGAGAGGACATGACATGGACAAAGCATCCACAGCTTGTTATGAGCTCCAGCGATGGACATTTTACATCACAAAAATACATCTAATACCAAATTTTGTGAGACAATTTAAGAAAAAGTTGACAATTAGTATTGTACGATAAAAAGAAATCCAATCAAATAATCCTATTTAAACTGTTATTTAAAGACAGTATTACAATTGAAGTGTTGCATGTGTTATCTTATCCCTCTTCCTTTGCATGGAGTAGCATCTTCTCCTGAACTTTTGTCAGTTAGTATAACTTCATCTTCTTTTAAAGGCGCTGTGAAAGTGAGCTGTGCAACCCAGTTTAAAAAAAAATAAAAAATATTGAAATTCCGTAACTGATGTTGGCTGGATTAGTTGCACAATTTAGCACAAGACGAGTGTTTAAAAAGTGTCATGCATTGAAACATTTGTCCGTCAGTATTAACTTTGAGGACAAGTGCCTTTTAGTATATATATATATATATTAATAGACATACAGTCGAGAGAAAGTTAGCCATGCAAGATAAGCTCTGTGCGGCTGACTGTTGACTTTAATGCTGCAAAGTTATTGCTTGTTGCCTAATGCTTCTTCACTACTTTAGGATTTGAATTTTAGTTAAAGTAAGCCATCTCCAACAGAAAACACTGTTCACAAACTGCTCCAAACAGCTCTGTTGTAGTCCAGCCTTTACTTCAGAGACACACGTGGTCACTTTGGAACACACGTTATAATGCTCACTTAGCTGCTAGCATGGCACGCCCTCATACTCTGCTTCTGACTGGCTAGTAGTCCTTACCTAGGTACTGAGCATGTGCGACTCCCAACAAAGATGGAACAGAGGTGTGATGCCTCACTCTGTAGCTAAAACAGAGAGCTCAACACACAGGGTGAAAAGAGGAGCAGCAGTACAACAAACACTTTTCATTTTTTGAAAATTAAACCATGTAAACCTATTCTGGTACAACCTCTAAATACAATTATGAACCTGAAAATGAGCAGAATATGAGCACTTTAAAAGATTGATTTTGGGATTGTATTAATCAATATCAGATCACTCAAACAAAGATCAATGATAATTGGAGAATATACAACATGCATACATAGATGTTATTGAACAAACAACACAGCAAGGTTCCCAAAACACTAATCCCTTAAAAATAAAAAAAACAAGTAAATAATTGAATAGTAGTAAAACCAACAATGAGTTGTATATGAGCGTACTATCTAATAGATGTAGCCTAGAAGCTATAAGGATACAGCAGGAAGATTGAATACAAGAGAAAGTAGAACTTAAACAAGACGACAGCAAAGTGGTGATTTATTCCGTATACATGTGACAGGTGACATGTGCCGGCCACACAGCAGCATGTGATGTAGAACGTATTATAGGGAGTGTGTGTTCTAGGATACAGCAGCAAGAGCATGCACCAGATAATGACAGCTGTGGAGCTTATGACACAAAAGAAATTAGTCCAGAATATTTTATTTACAGGGTGATAAATGTAAAGTGCTCCAACCCACCTGTCAGTCTCTGTCTCTGTTCCAGTTCACTGTAGCACAATGGCCTCCCTTTTACTCTCAGCCTTGAGAGAGAGAGAGAGAGAGAGAGAGAGAGAGAATGCATGTTTGCGTGTGTGTGCGTGTTCCTAAAGATGTAGCACAACATCCCCACCAAATGGACGGAAAGTGCAACGTCTGTAACGTACACTGTCTGTTTTTCTACCTTCTCTTGTGTCTCGTCCTTCCCTTCTCCCCTCCCCACCCACCCCTGCTCAGCCTCCTCTTTCACCAACCTCCTCCTTCCACCCCTCCTCCCATCCTTTCCTCTACAACAACCCTGTCCATCTCCCCTTTCCTCCATTTCCATTCAATTTCAATTACATTTTATTTATAGTATCAAATCATAACAGGAGTTATCTCAAGACACTTTACAGAGAGAGGAGGTCTTGACCACACTCTATAATTTACAACATTTCCAGTAATTCCCCGAAGAGCAAGCATTTAGTGCGACAGTGGCGAGGAAAAAAAACCTTCCTTTTAGGGAGAAGCCTCGGACAGACCCAGGCTCTTGGTAGGCGGTGTCTGACGGTGCCGGTTGGGGGTGTGATGAACAGTGTCAATAATAGTCACAATAAAGACAACGGAAATAGTAGTTGTAGTAGTTCATGGCGTAGCAGGGCGCTGCAGGGCGTAGCAGGACACTGCAGGGCGTAGCAGAACGTAGCAGGGTACTGCAGGGCATAGCAGGACATAGCAGGGCACTGCAGGGCGTTACAGGGCGTAGCAGGGCACTGCAGGGCATAGCTGGATGTAGCAGGGCACTGCAGAGCGTAGCAGAACGTAGCAGGGCATAGCAGGGCATAGCAGGACATAGCAGGGCGTAGCAGGGCACTGCAGAGCGTAGCAGAACATAGCAGGGCGTAGCAGGACATAACAGGGCATAGCAGGGCACTGCAGAGCGTAGCAGGGCATAGCAGGACATAGCAAGGCGTAGCAGGGAACTGCAGAGCGTAGCAAAACGTAGCAGGGCGTAGCAGGGCACTGCAGAGCGTAGCAGGGCATAGCAGGGCGTAGCAGGGCACTGCAGGGCATAGCAGGACGTAGCAGGGCATAGCAGGGCACTGCAGAGCGTAGTAACGTGTAACAGGGCATAGCAGGGCGTGGAGCAGGACCACGGCGACAGCTGCAACCATGATTTAGGTGCCACCCTAATCCAAGGAAAACGGCTGGGCGAGAATCCTCTTCTCTTCCCAGATGTGATCCTCCTCCTTTCTAGAGTTGTTCCCGTACGATATACCAGTATCGTGAAAAAGCTCCGATGCGTCCTTTAGCCCAGAAAAAAAAAAAAATCGGCTTTACCGTAGGGCTGCACGATTGATTGCGATGTCACTCTGTGCGATTACACAACCACAAAAAAACGTGCGATTTAAGTAAACGAAAAAGTTTGCTGTGTGCGTGACACTCTGATACTCTTGCACATTTTTAGTCTTTCAATCTTTTACCTTCCTCGGTATTGTATTTGTTTGTGCTTGTTTATTTTCTGTTTTGGATCCCGCTGTATTTTAACAAATGTGTATTGTGTGAAGCACTTTGTAACTTTGTCTGTAAAAGGTGCTATATCAAATAAATTATTATTATGTTTATGTATTTCTTCTTTTGTTTTGTTTTTTTACAAAATGTTAGTATTGTGTGCATTTTCCTTGATAATCAAGCAAGTAGACATGTCATGATACCACTATATCGCAATCGCAGTATGACTCTTTCTCCCAAATCATGCAGCCCTACTCTAAAGCACTTATTAATGTTCTTTTCTTTTAAACTGTCAAACCAGATGATAAAAGCAAACGTTCAACAATCATAGCAATCATATCACATGCATACAGGGTTATCAGGTATCAGATATGTACTCTGTATTGGCTGAGAGGCAAGTAGAGGTATCGGGACGAGAAAGAAAAGGGTATCGGTACATCTCTACCTCTCCCTTCTTCTTTTCCTCTTGTCCTAGTGTAATTTCACTTGTCTTCCGCCCAGCTCCTTGCTGGTGTTGTTTATCTCAGACTATAAGGTGACATGTCAGCTGAAATAATTAGCTGGCTCCTCAACCGTGTGGGATTGTGTTTCTGTGACTTTTGTGTGTGTGTGTGTGTGTGTGTGTGTGTGTGTGTGTGTGTGCGCGCGCGTGTGTGTGACAGTGTTAATAGGAGGTGTTGTCTCTGTCTATAAGCAGTAAACAAATTCTCGTTGGCCGAACTTCTCAGCCTGCAACTAATACTAATACTGTCAGCGCCGTATGAATTTAAAGTTGTTTTATTTCTACTCAGCATTGAAGCTGCATGAGTGTCCGTTAACGTTTTTCATGTCGGTCGAAGGAGTTTCTGTAAGTGGACTTAACTACAGCCTGCACAGCAGCACCCTGTGTTTGTCTCCATTCCTGTTAGCATTGGCTTCTGGTTAATGCAGCCAAACTAAACAAACGCGTTTTTTTCACTGTCGAGTAATCCGTTGATTATTTTCTGGATGAATGGATTACTGTCGATCAGTGATGACGTCCTCAAACGTCTTGTCTTGTCCACAACTGAAAGATATTCAGTTTACTGTCACAGAGGAGAGAAGAAACTAGAACAATATTCACATTTAACAAGCTGACATCAGACAAGTTTGACTTTTTTTCATAAGAAATAACTCAAACCATCAATTATCAAAATGGTTGGCGTTTATTTAATAGTTGACAATTATTTTTTTTTTTTATTATAGCAAGTTGGATCGGTCCACCGCTTTGTCAGACTGAAATATCTCCCCGACAACAAGATGGATTGCCATAACATTTTGTACAGGCATTCCTGTTCCACTCAGGGTGAAACCTACTGACTTTGATGATTCTCTGACATTTCCTCAAAAACCACCAGCGGATCTTGTGCCATCTTTAGTTTGCCATCAAGGTAGTCACTAAGGTCATCCACAGATGTGTGCCACATGTATGTATGTATGTATGTATATATTATAATTAAAACATGATTTATAATATCACGCCAACAATTATTAGGCTATTTGAATAGCTTAGTACAAAGTAAAAAAGGTATGCCTTAGGCTTTATTGTAGGCCCAAATTAATATGCAACTTCATTTTATAAAATATATGTAATAGGGGGTCCCTGCTCCATCTCTCTTTCAGTTAAGGGGTCAGCGAACCGCTAACATTAGACCCAGAGGCAGTGGGTCAGCGGACCGCTAACGTAAGACCCAGCGGCAGTGGGTCAGCGGACCGCTAACGTTACACCCAGCGGCAGTGGGTCAGCAGACCGCTAACGTTAGACCCAGCGGCAGTGGGTCAGCAGACCGCTAACGTTAGACCCAGCGGCAGTGGGTCAGCAGACCGCTAACGTTAGACCCAGCAGCAGTGGGTCAGCAGACCGCTAACGTTAGACCCAGCAGCAGTGGGTCAGCAGACCGCTAACGTTAGACCCAGCAGCAGTGGGTCAGCGGACCGCTAACGTTAGACCCAGCGGCAGTGGGTCAGCAGACCGCTAACCGGTACACATCATGACAATAAAGGGCTGCTGCTCTGCTCTGATCTGCTACGTTGATTTGAACGGAAATGTCCTTTCTATCCATTTTATTTCTATGGTCCAATACTTTGGTTTATTGCCTAATTCATCTGCTAAACCAGTGATTCCCAACTTTTTTGGTCGGATGATTATAAAAGTGGATATTGGTAATTATTTCAAACAACTGAACAGTCAATTTTAAAGTTGGTTTGGTCAGCAATCCTACTACTACAAGACTTCTAGGCCAGTGGTTCCCAATCTTTTGGGTCTGCACACACACACACACACACACACACACACACACACACACACACACACACACATCGTCATTAGCAGCATGTTATAATGCTGAAGTTAGCATTTATCTCAAAGCACCGCTGTGTTTAAGTATATCCTCACAGGGCCAGGAGTGTGTCTCTATTGCTTAATTCTGTAACTTAGTGATAATATTTGAGAGGACTTCTTCCGCCTCCTGCTCAGTGTGAGCTGGGATCGGCTGTGCCCTCCCCCCGCCATGCTCACATTAGCGCCTCTGAATGTTTGGAAGTCAGTGTTTTTTCTACGCAGGGCCCACGAAGACATGAAACCCAATCAGCATGTAAATCAACACGTCCACTTTCAGTCATACGTTTCATTATCGTCTCATGTAGGAAACGAGGATGTGTCGCTCAACATAATCTCAACGCCCCACATGGATGTCATTTCATCATGCGAGGGTATATTTACGGTATATGCATAAATACATGTATTATTAAACAGGATGTTTAAATATGAAGGGACCGAGTGAACACTTGGATGAAAGGGGGAGATATGAGAGAGAGAGGAATGTGGCGAGAGATGCACAGAGAGAGATGGAAGTTATTTGGAGAGACGGAGGAATAAATGATCTTATAGTGACAGACGGAGGAACGGATACAAAGGGATGGATTGAGGCAGTGGTTCAGACGGAGGAAAAGAGTGATGAGAGGATGGCCGGAGAGACGAATGGAGGGATGTTTTGTGTGTCGGAAGAGAGGGAGACCGAGAGAGAGAGATATGACACAATACAGCCGAAAAAGAGTTGATGGGAGGATGCAGGTGGAGGGATGGAGAAACGGAGCGGCGCGATTTGAAATGAGAAGCGCTTCAAGTCGAGAAAGAGGGTGATGAAAGGACGGCGGAGAGGACGACAGAGATGGAGAAGAGCTGCTTGGCATTTTTCTCACGCTGAGCTGACCTGACTTAACGAATGAAATCTGTTCTCAGAGCAGCAGCGTTCCCGGGAGACGCTGCAACACATCCCACCCGAAACCTCTGCTGCAAAAATAATCTGAAGATAATCACATACGGGCATTGATTAGGGCTGGGTATCGTTTTAAAAAAAGTTTCGATACTTATACCGATACCCTGACTTCGATACCGGTTCCTGAACGATACTTTTTTCCATACCAATTTCCTGCATAGTGGAATTTTTGGTGCAAGAGCAATTTACCAAACAACCGTTGAGCAAGCAGAACATAAACTGGAATATAAGCGAATAATCTGTTTCATCCCTAGAGTCGGGCTGTAACAGACTCTCAATATTTTTTTTTTTTTTTTTTTTACCAGTTTTTTTGATTTTGGGTTTCATTTACTCAAGCATAATATACATTTTTGTTCATCAAATATTGAATTTTTTATTATTATTTTTTTTATTAATTTAACTTAAAAATAAGTGATGTAGTACAACTAGCAGGAGACAAGTTATAATTGAGGTAAGTTTGGAGACACTACCTTATTTAATCATTAAATCAATACATATTTTGGTTGTATCTCTTTTCGGTGTTGTAGTTTGTAGACGGCCCCTAAGCACTCGTCTTACTGCCGTCTCACCGCCGGCTGCTTGTAGAGACCAAAGCCATCAGGCAAGTGCTATTTAAATAAACTCCTGGTGTACTTACAAACTTTCCAATGCCTCATTTTATGAGTACAGAACCTATTTGTACGACTGTCGAAGTTTGGTACCATTCCGGGCATTATTAGTGGGGTAATTTACGAGATACACCTTTTGGATCCATCAGCGCCTGCACTAAGCCATTCGGCTGATAGTGCTAACTCGCCCAACGTTAGACTAACTGAAAAAAGGTTCGGGGGGGGGGGTGGCGTGGGGTGTTTGGCTTGAGGTGGTGGTGCAAAGGACCCTAGGGTGAAATTACTCCGCAAAGGCCCGGACACACGGAGCCGCTAATCGGCCGTTGGACAGTCTGGCGAGGTCGGTGACTTGAGTCTGTTCGGTGTGTTCCGTGCCGTCGTCTGTCTGAGGGGCCGTCGGCCTTCATTTTGGCCGATTCGACATGTATAATTGCCGGGGGGGACACTGCCGGCAGTCGGACTCAAATGACCCATCTGATTGGTGGAGTGCTAACCCGGAAATGGGGAGCGGGATGAGTGTGACTAGAGTCTCTCAAAATCTGACGAAAATCTTTTAAACTGACCTTTGTCAATCAGAAAAAAGAGATTCAGCAACTGCACGGCCTATTTCTCTCTTAAAATGTTTTCAGAAACACGTTTCGGTGAACTATTTTAGTACAATATGAGATCGTATTCTGAACGAGCCGCCATGACAGTCTGGCTTCGAATTTCCGGAGAAACCAGACCCACGTGACGCGTTCGTCCAATCAGCTGCCGGTTTTCATTTTTGGGCGACAATACAGATTAGCACCGCCTGCTGTTATGGAGACGTATTAACGTCTCGTCGCTTTGGTGTGTTCCGAGGCACTTTTTTGACCAACTCGGGGAGACTGATCAGTCCAACTGCCTTCTCTGCCGACATTTGGCCGTCGGCTCTGTGCGTCTGGGCCTTAACTTGCACTGGAGAAAATTCCCAGTGTAGTATTAGTACTTTTACTGAAGTAAAGGATCTGAATACTTCTTCCAACCACTACTAGCACTTTGTCGTGAGTTTTTGTGTGGCGGTGTGACCTCACAGTGATCACGGCTAAAACTTTGTGTTCACCTTGAGTGAACTTTGGCGAGGCTTTAAATATTCTCACTCAAGTGACAAACCTGTTAGTTCCAGTTGTTGCTCGTTATTGCCTGCAATTCTTCGGCGCTCGCGCTCCCTTCACGTGCACTACACTCTCCAATCACCCGTTGACATTTGAGTGTAGTCTCAGTTGGTCTTTTTTGAAAGTCTCCCGATCATTTCCACTGAATTTATCTCATTCCATTCCATCTCTCCCATTACTTCCTCACATTTAGCCCCGTATCCACCCCCCCCTCCCCCCCCCCCCCCCGCCCTGTTATGAGGACACGCGCGCACTTCCTGTCTTGTATTCTGCTCTGCAGTCGAGGGACAGTTTGAATATTTCAGCACAGTAAATAAAAGGGAGCGTGTCTCTTTCCGCTGTTATTCGCAATCGACCTTCCTCCAGTCACTCAGCATCTAAGTCAGAGGAACTTTTCAGAGAGCGTGTGCATGTGGGAGTAGGCACACATGCGACGGAGGAATGAATGAATGAGTTTGTGTGCATGCCTTCCTTTTGCATGTCACTCCCGCTTGTGTGCCTCTTTCTTTTTTTTCCCCTCGTGCGAATTGATTCAGGGCTCCGCAGAGCTGAACGCGCAAACCGAATGGAGAGAAATCAATATCAATGTAAATGTATTCCTTTAATGCCTTGGCTGGGGAAGCTTAGTCTCATTTTTATGCACAAAAACATCCATGAAATTTATGAAGTGAGGCAGATAATCGTGCAAAGGGATAATTTGCGTTCTCTAATGTTCTCCTACGGTTGTAATCATGAGAGTGCAGTGAGCTTAATTGGTCATGTACGTGATGTTTGCTTTCACTTTGCCAGGACAACTTACTCAGCAGAAAAAGATCCAAAACTGTTGCCCCAACAAACTTTATTTCTTCTTCTCTCTCTCTCTCTGCCTTTGCCTCCTCTCCTGCCGGCCCTCTTTATTCGCCCCTTCCCTCTCTCATGAAGCATTTATTGCACATTTTATTCTGAAAATGCTGGGATCCTCGTGTCTTCAATGCCTGGGAGAAGCACACGGGAAGGATTTCTATGTTATTTTTCACTTCAAACAAAGTTTGTAAAAGCATAAAAAAAAATGTCCTGATACATTTTCTGCAGCTGTTATCTCGCATGGGCGGAATAATCTTCCTTTTATAACGTCATACAGCAATGGAGGAAAGATGACTATCTTTGCCCAACGACAAAATCTTTTAGTCAAATAAAGGAGCATTTCGTAGTTTAAATTCAAACCTGGAAGTTATTTTGGCTGCCCTTGCAGGATTTTTTAACATCCCGTTTTGAGAGCTGTATGAGCTGCCTCTCCGCCTGCTGGCCCTCTTAATTCATCCCCCGCTCTTTCATGAAGCATTTATTCAACTTTTTTTTTCTTCCTCGAGATTCTGGGCTCCCTGTGTCTGCAGAGCCCGGGAAAAGCATAAAGGAAGGATTTCTATGTTCTTATACGGCGCAAAAAAAAAGTTTGTAAAAGCATAGAAAATGTCCTGATTTACGCAGTAACTCCACATTTCCTGCAGCTGTTATCTCACATTCTGTGTCGCATGTGTGGAATCATTTTCCTTTTATAAAGTCATACAGCAGTGGAGGAAAGATGACTATCTTTGCCGAACAACAGCATCTTTAAATAAAATAAAGGAGCGACGATTTGGGTGGTGGAATGTAACTAAGTACATTTACTCAAGTACTTTGTACCGTACTTATGCACAAACAGGAGGTACTAGTACTTAACTTGAGTCTTTTCTTTTCGTGCCATTTTCTACTTCTACTCCGCTTTTCAACTTTCACATTTCAGAGAGAAATATTGTACTTTTTACTCCACTCTGTTCATCTGACAGCTTTAGTTACTTTACACATTAAGATTCTTGCACACAAAACATATATAGCTTATAAAATCTGATGTTTTATTATGAATTAAGCTACCCAACAATATAACGGCCTACAAGTCCAGCTGACATGATTAGACCATTAAACACACAACTGTTTGGATCCTTTCCCGTATTTAAAATGTGAGGCATTTCCTGCATTGAGTACTTTTACTTTTGATACTTTAAGTGCAGGATTTTGAACTGACTCATGCCGCTGTTGTGTTTTGTGTGTTGCAGCCGGAGAGCAGCCATGGACGCCGTCTCCTCGCTGCTGGGCCCTCTCCTCCTGGTCCTCCTGTTCACCCTCCCCCACAGCTCCTCCTCCATGCTGTGTCCCAAGCGCTGCACCTGCCAGAACCTGCTGCCGTCCTACACGGTGCTGTGTGCCAAGACGGGCCTCCTCTTCGTCCCGCCCAACATCGACCGCCAGACGGCCGAGCTGCGGCTCATGGACAACTTCATCACCACGCTGAGGCACCGCGACTTCGCCAACATGTCCAGCCTGGTCAGAGCTGCACTTTTACATTCATGTTGACTTTGATTTGCACACTCACTGGTTACTGCTAGAATCAGAATTACATGTTCTTATTTAACCAGGTAAGCCGATTGAGAACAAGTTCTACTTTGCAACGACGACCTGGCCAAGACAAAGCCTAAACTTGCCAGACAACATAAGAGTCACACAGTAAATACGAAGAATATAAACATACATAATACAGTAAAGAGTCTACCAAAAATACAGATCAGATAAAGACTCAATAAACAGTTTGTGCAATATGATGCCTAAAACAACTTTTGAACGAGCATGTTCCACCAAAACAAGTTCCTTCCCAAGGCTATTTTGCAGCGGCACCATGGCTTCGTGCGATGCTTAGTATGGCTGCACAACTAATCACAATTTTATCGAAATCGCAATATGGACTAGTGCAATATCCAAATCGCAGACGGGCGCAATATTTGTCAAAGGCAAAATATGTGTCGAACCGTTCTGAATGAAGTGTTGTGGTGCTGCAGAGACGTCCCAGCCTACACATCCTATCCCACAGACTACAGAAAAACATCTTTGTTTGATACAGATGCTCGCAAAAATCACACTATAATCATTTTCATTTTTTAAGATTTAATATTAGTCAATGAAAATGAGAATAATGACACAAACATGATCATTTCCTTCAATATCGTGAATCGTATTGCAATCGCAATATCAGTCAAAATAATCACAATTAGATATTTTCCTCATATCGTGCAGCCCTAGCGCTTAGTGACGATTGTGATTGGTTTAAAGAAATGCCAATAAACCAGAGCACGTTTTTCTCCCATCCAGGAATGCTGTGTGGACTAGTCAGACCTTCCTCCGCAGCGCTGTGGAGGAAGGTCTGACAATGCGAGACTAATACCACTGTGCTCGCAGCACAAGAAGAAAAGTACCAACATCGTGATGTTTAAATGCCAAACAGTGGCACTCCTCACAGCTGGAGACTTTCGTTGGTGTTTGAGTAACCAGGGTCCTCCCCAGTGTGATCACAACAGCACAGGCGATGTTTGCTCACGCACAGGGAAACGTGGGAAATGAGGTTCTAATCATGTGGCGGGGAGCGTGACAGAGCGCCACAGATGTCTCTGGCGATCATGCCGATCCTCCAAAAACAGATTGAAACGTGTGGGTGTTGATTGACCTTTTCTCGGGTTTTAATAGAAGATATTTTGGCATCTTCCCATCTTAAATATTCCATGGACACAGTAGAAGTATTTAGCAGCCTACAAACTCCCAACCTCTAGTGCTTTAGTTTAGTTTGGTTTATTTGCACAATGATATGAAGTGCATACAGTAGATTTTAAAAACAAGCAATTACAGTGTACAGTACAAAAAATAAAAAAGTTAAACAAGCAATACAACAAACAAACAAACACGCAGTTAAACATAACACACAATATATATTGTTATGGTTATGTTGAACAGCAAGACAAAATAGTAAAAAAAGCACATTTTGACTATTTAATTTATGCCATGATGGAAAAACAAATTGGCAAAATAAATGAAATGAAAAGCGCAAAAAACCTGTTCTCTATCCCTAATATTCAATGAATTAAACAGCTGTGGACCTTTATATCGGATGTATAAATGATGTTGTAATGTACGGCAAATAGGCAAATGGAAATCATTTTTTTGCCTAGTTGAAAGTGAGTAAATGTCTGAAAAAAACAAGTTAGAAGAATTGTAATATGTATCTGGGAGATCTTGCTTGCAATTCATGAATTTAAACATAAACACACATGTCTGAAGAACATTTACCGTCTCTCTAGACAGCAATGACTTGCTTCCTGAATTATTTTATCCATAGAAATAAAATGGATAGAAAGGCAAGGTCATTTGATTGGTACACAACAAAATGGCTGCTGATTGTTGTTAGTTGTCATAGTGACAATACGCGTCAGTGGGAGGAGAGCCGCCGACGCAGCTTGGGAGATGTTGTCGGAGTTGCAGGGAGTGAGGATGGACAGTTGGACCCAGCGGTAGTGGGTCAGCGGACCGCTAACGTTACACCCAGCAGCAGTGGGTCAGCGGATTGCTAACGTTACACCCAGCAGCAGTGGGTCAGCGGATTGCTAACATTACACCCAGCAGCAGTGGGTCAGCGGCCCGCTATCGTTAGACCCAGCGGCAGTGGGTCAGCGGACCGCTGTCACTCGTGGCGATAGCAAGGTGCTTTGTGTGGATGAAGCATGAAGTTAACTTGACTCATTTAGCGGCTGGCTCTCTGCCTCGGAACATTACTACTCCACTGCTCGTTTGTCCGTCAGTTATTGTAAACCTCAGCTCCGCGACTTGCCAGAGGTCGGCTTATTATCGGAAGTTTATACATTACCATGGCAATGGTACACATACAAATGGCGGCTGCTCTGACCATTCTGCTAGGTCAATTTGAATGGAAATGGCCTTATTATTCATTTTTTTCTATGATTTTTATCAATTAATGAAGCCCAGACTTTATCTTATAACAATTGAATCTGTAATGTCATGGCTCAACTGACCCACTGTACTCCCGTATTAATTACTAGTAGTATTATTAATGAAGGCTACCCTGTGGCCTGACTGCCGGTTTAATCCCCACAGCCCTGAGTGAACCGTTCTGAAGTGCAACATCGGATCTTTTATCTACAAACCCTGACCTTTGACATGCCCGAATAGGAGGACTGATAGAGTGTCACTTTAAAAACATGGTATAGTGCACAAAAGTGAAATCTTGCTAAATTATTGCTGGTATAAAATTAAATCAGCTTATAGAGCTTAAGAAAGAAGAGAAAGACACAAACTGAGGCTACAGTACAAAAAAGCACAACTTCTTCTCTATACAAGACTTAAAATGATAACACCGACTGGACTAGAACAACAGTTAATAGAAATAACAACAAACACTCTCTAAGATTGTAAAAAATGTGAAGGTATATTACATTTTGTGTGAAAAAAAGAAGAGAAAGTGGGTAACTTTTGCCCACCATACACCAGAAGACTTTGAAAAGACTTTGAAAAGACTAATGCCGACCTTACACCAAACAACCTTTCAAGCGATTCCACCGTCACAGACTATTTTCCAATCTGGGAATGAAACCCTAAGAGTCTTGCTAGAGTCAAGGAACTTCCGTCATCTCAATTGTTTGGTGTAATGTGGTCATACACCTCAGTCCCAGCCAGTCTTTCTCCCGTCTGGACGTTCGGACAAATGTGAACTAAAAGACAACATTCATGTGAACATTGTCAACAACCAATGGGTGCTCTCCCTCCAGCACCAAACAGGAAGCAGCAAACGGCTAGAGACAGTCTTGTTTATGGTTGCCATGCCAAGCTAAACACTAAAGAGGGAAAGTTGCTGATTTTCAGCCCTTCTGAAGCGCATCATCCAACGGGAGTTTGGACCAGTACCTCCTGGTACTGGACACATTCATCTACATAGAACAGAATAGAAAATCTGCAAACTTTCCCTTAAGTTACCAGCTAATGCTAGCGGTAGCTAGCTAGCTTGGTTAAATCTTTCAAAATGAATCTAGTTGTAGTCTTTCAATGTGTGACCCTGCAAGATCCCCCAGTCTTTACACATTATGACAGTCTTTAACGTTAGATGTGAGATGATTGTCTTTAGATGTAAGATGGTGTCAGACTGTAGTCTTTTCAAAGTCTTCTAGTATATGGTAGACATTAAGTGTGACACCATTTCACAGCTAAAGACATAATGTCATAATGTCACTGAGTTTATAGTCACAGACTAGAAGATTTTACTACCAAGACTTAGAACTTATGATAACATCAAACACAAGACGGAAAAAAGACTGACTGGGACTGAGTTTTATGACCACCTTACACCATTGACTGGAGCATTCCCCGACTCTAACAAGACTCTCAGGATTTCATTCCCATATTGGAAATGAGTCTGCGACAATGGAATCATTTGATGTAAGGTCGGCATTAGGTGGCAACTTTTTCAGAGATACAGTTAATATGGACTCAAAATGATGGCACTGGCCTAGAATCTTTTTTTAATAGAAACATTTTTTCTAACCTTTATTTATTCCGGCAGTTTAACTGAGAGGAAGCCTCTCTTTTGCAGGAAAGCCCTGATCACATTCACACAGTTACAAATTACTCTCCAAGGCTGTAAAAATGCAAAGATTTCTTTTCACTTTGTTTGCTAGTGTCTGTGGATTTGTTATTTTGTTGTTACATTTCTCGTCAAAAAAGAGTTCAAGGTGCACTATGAGTTCCTGCATGGTTTCAGCACGATTTCATTTTTGTCTCAAATCGTAGGCATCTCTCCTTGATCCTCTAGCTGCCTGCCCCCTGAACACACCGTGAAGAAGCCCGGTCTCAGGAGACAACACAGGAGTCATAAACGTCAAACAAACACTAGGGGCACAGGATAGGCACCAAAATACAACAAACACGTTCCAGCCAATCACTGACAAGATGGTTGGGGGAGGGGGTGGGGGTTAGTGACAGGTAGTCATGACAGTTACGGAAACAGGGAGGGAGGGGCGAGCTTGCTCTGTTTTGTTTGAAATTTACTTGGAACGTCAACAGAAGTGACCACGCAGGAACTCGTAGTGCACCTTTAAGTGAGAGAAAGTAGGTAAGTTAGGTGGCAACTTTTCAGAGATATAGTGTAGTGCAAAAAAGTGAAACCTCACTAAATGATTGCTGGTATAAAATTAAATCAGCGAATAGAGCTTTAAACAAAGAGAAACACAAACTGAGGCTACAAGAAGCACAACTTGACAGAAAATGAGAAAAATTTACTCTATACACGATTCAAAATGATGACACTGGACTAGAACAATAGTTAATTGAAACATTACTCTGTAAAAATTGCTTGGCTGTAACATTCCTTTTTGCTTTTTGCTAAATTTGGGTTTGTTATTTTGTTGTTCAATTTAATGTCAAAAAATATTTGAGTGAAAAAGAAGAGAAAGTTGGGTTACTTAAGTGGCAACTTTTTCAGAGATACAGAAAGTTGATCCAGTATTTCAGGAGAAATGTGATTTGTTCTACAAATAATGTCCTGTGTCTGTGCGTGTCCAGATCCACCTGACGCTGAGCAGGAACACCATCAGTCAGATCCGGCCGTACGCCTTCGCTGACCTCCAGGACCTGCACGCTCTCCACCTGGACGCCAACCGCCTCACCACCCTGGACGACTCGCACTTTCAGGGCCTGGTGAACCTGCGGCACCTGATCCTGGCCAACAACCAGCTGCACAGCATATCGGAGGGAGCCTTTCAGGTACCAACACCACACCCGAACCCTGGTCCTTGTTGTTCCTAAAATACATGGTACCAAAACAAGCACATCTGGAGAACAGCTGTTTAGCTTCCTTCATTCAGATAAAGATACTACAGCTGTTACTGCTAAAACTAGTACTAAAGCCTGATGTATGGTTCTGCGTTGAATCTAGGCCATAGGTAAGTACGTAGTTAAATCTGTAGGTGAGTCTGTAGGTAAGTATGTAGGCAAGTCTGTAGGTAAGTACGTAGGTAAGTGTATAGGTAAGTCTGTAGGTAAGTCTAAGTATGTAGGTAAGTACGTAGGGAAGTACGTAGGTAAGTCTGTAGGAAAGTACGTAGGTAAGTCTGTAGGTAAGTACGTAGGTAAGTACGTAGGGAAGTACGTAGGGAAGTACGTAGGGAAGTACGTAGGTAAGTCTGTACGTAAGTACGTAGGTAAGTACGTAGGGAAGTACGTAGGGAAGTACGTAAGTAAGTCTGTAGGTAAGTACGTAGGTAAGTACGTAGGGAAGTACGTAAGTAAGTCTGTACGTAAGTACGTAGGTAAGTCTGTAGGTAAGTACGTAGGTAAGTCTGTAGGCAAGTCTGAAGGCAAGTCTGTGGGAAAGTAGGTAGGTATGTACGTAGGTAAATAGGTAGGTAAGTTCGTAGGCACGTGTGTATACAGACCCTACGCACTAGCCTGACGTGCACCTCCCCAGAAATGTAACTTCATGTTGTGGCGACACAGACCGCTACAACTGTGACTGGTCTGATTGGCTGGGCTTGGAAGTGTCGCAAACAACACAAAATCAATTGAGGGTTAACTTTTTCTGCTCCAGCTTTTCCGACCGTAAATAGACAACACAGGGGAGACACTTTCTTTGTTTCTCCGTCTCCACCGCCGGGCTCGGTAAACACTCCGGAGCTAATCCCTGTCACACACACTAGATAGCCCTGCTATTACTGCCCGTGCCACTACCACCATGTTTCTATGTTGACTTACTAACTCTACGACTGCATCTGGAGTCACTTAGTAGCAGGCAGCGGTGAAATAAGTATTCCGATTTTTCTAACTAAAGGGATACTTTGCAGATTTCAATCCAGCTCTGTGTCGTCTTTATGTGGGCAGCGTGTTGGTTCTTTGCTTCCCTATGTGGCGCCAGTGCGCAGAGTTTGGAGCCAAGGTATGTTGAATTCTCAGCGGACCTCCGTGGCGCGTTTCGCGTGATCCAGCGGATCTCGGCTGCTGGGATCTCCGTGCGACCATGGAAGGGAAGCCACACACCAAAGGGAAGCCACACACCGTTCATCTGAACACAATGCCCACACTGCCATGACACAGAGCTGCTGGATTTAAATCAGCAAAATAGTAAATAGTTAATAGATGATAGTAGAAATGCCACTATGAAGAAATACTGGATTACGAGTAAAAGTCTTGCATTTAGAGTTTTAATTGGGCTAACTTTATTTGTGTTAATAAGTGTTATGGCTTTGTTCATCTTAACCTGAGATACTTGATGTCTGTGAAACAACCAAAAACTACTTTTCAACCACTTCAAACTCTTGTATGTGTTGAGGAAAACCTAAAGCAAGCAACAGAAGCAGTTGTCTTATTTTTACATTGTTCAGTTGATTTTATATTAGAATGTAATGTGGATAAATCAGACCACAAACTAGTTCATTAAATAAATCTAGATGGACAAAATTACCCAATTCCCCTCAGGCCTTCATCAGCTGCAAATTATAATAATTTCAATTTAAAATCAATCTTTGTGGTGCTATCACTTCAGTTTGGGTTTGCCAATATGCAACATGAAGTTAGTAATTCATAGTTTAATGAAGTAATAGCCCTGTAAATGTACTAAAATCACTTTGAAAGTCAGATCACGCCAGCAAGAAAAAGCTATTTTAAATCAGTGCTGCCAACAAACTGTCATCACCTGAGCATTCTGCCAAGATTCTTGGTTTGAAAAAGTTCTTGCAAAGTCAATTAAAAGCTCGTCACACTCGTTGCGGTGCGGAGGGTCGAGTGCTGTGTGGAAATGACGCCACATTTCTGGCTCTGACTCTGAAGTCTTAACAGAAGCAGCCAGCCATGTCAGCCTCCTCTGCTCAGCTGGACACCTTTTTAATAACTCGGCCCTAAACTGCCGTCCCCTTTTCATTAAATGACAACGTCCTTTCTCCGCTCATTAAAAGTCCAGCGCTGAAGCACCAAAGTGTCCCCTCTGGACCGGCTCTCAGACCTTTGCAGAGAGACGTGAACTCTCAACTCACTAATGGACAGGACTTCCTGAACCTCAGCCTAATCTCTCTCCCGTCCATTTCACTCTCTTTCTTCTGCCTCTCATTGTTTGTCAGGTTTTTATTTAGAGATGGTCTGATAAAATGTTTTCCTTCCCGATTTTGATACCTGAACTTACGTATCGGTCGATACCGAGTACTGATCGGATACCAGTGTGTCATATATTTTATTATGTTTAAACAGCTCTATTGTATACTACTGTCCCTGTATGGATGTAATACGCAGCCCTATTTCAACGATCTAAGTGCACGGCGTGAAGCGCCTGGCGCAGGTGTGTTTAGGGCATGTAAGAATCCATTTTTGCTAGTTTAACGGGGGGAAAAAAGTGTCCGTGCACCGGGCGCATGGTTCAAAAGGGTGGTAATTAGTGTCTTAATTAATCATAGGTGTAAACCAATCAGTGTGTCATCTCCCATTCCCTTTAAGAGCCAGGCGCGTTTGGACCTTGGTGCATTGCTATTATGATGGAGGATTTGCTAAGCAGGAAGGAGAAATTTTCCGTTGTCTCTCAATCCTCTGTCCCAAGAGCTATTGCATGTGTATATATACTGTAGATATACACAATAATACTATTTCACATTGTAATATTTAACTTTTTTGACGTGTGCTGCTGTGCGTCCCTGTGTGTGTAAAAAGCATAGTGTGCGCGCGCTGTGCACAAGCATTTTACTAATTTGCTGTTAAAATGACAATGAAATGCTGCGTTATTGACTTTAGACCAGGTTTTTGTTGGTCAATGGCGCGATCACTTTCCGCTGCCTCAAGATAGCAATACGCCCAGAATGCACCTGAACACACCTCCCTGTAAGACCAGCACGCCCAGAATGCACCTGAACACACCTCCCTGTAAGACCAGCACGCCCATGGGCACACAGATGGGCGCAGGTGCATTTGCTATTTAAACGACGCGGGGGCGCTGGACGGGAAATTGACAACTGCGTCGGTCTTAAACTAGCAAAGACTCTTGCGTCGGGCTTTGCTTTGCGCTGCGCCGGGTGCAAGATAGGGCCCTATGATTTCTATCATTGTTGTATGGCCTGGTTAAACTCTTTGTGAAACATGAGCAAACTCAGAGAATAAACGCCACAGAACTTTCTATAATTATCCAGTTTGACAGTCAGTCATAACAGGAAAAGAACATAAATAAACTACTTTAAAGTAGATTTTCTTTGGGGCTAAATTACGTGCTGTCAGATCGGTGCATCAATTCCAGTACTTACAGATACCAGCATTTTAGGCAGTATCAGAGGCGATACCAATACTGGTATTAGAACATCTCTAGTTTTATTGCTTCTATTTTATTTAAAAAATAATGCAATTTCTCCACCTAGAACATGGATATAATTATCTCTACATTTCGTTTCAAGTAGTTTTGGTTGCCTGAACTTAACCAGACCTTAGCCCTTAGCAATAGGGGTAGCAGATTAAAGAAGTGGTGATCTGACTAACATCTAATGCAACACTCATTTTTAAAGGCACTTACAAACAACCTTTTTTGTGTTTGGGCATAAGTCTGTCACAGACCTGCAGATATTTTAACTGTAACCATCTCTAAGCTTCCCCTAATCTAAACCAAGTGTTAGCGTTTATTTGCTTAACCTTAGTCATGGTTTATTGTTCAAGATCATCCGCCACCACGTCACTACATTGCATTCCACGTCTTTCCATTGATTGTGAATGTGATTGCACGATTCCTAAATTTAGCTTCAGTAGTTGTCCTAACTCAACCAGACTTGAGCCCTTACCAATAGGACGACATTAAAAAATACACCAAAGTGTATTGGCTTGAGCCTTCCTCAGGGTGTGTATACAATATAGTTTGTTGCTCGGGCATAAGGACTGTTGGCATGAGAACCCCAGTCCATAGAACAAAGCCAGATGATTGGTACGCCCGTCCATCCACCCTGAAACTAAGCGTAAACATGAGTCATTTCAGTCATATTTTTCTGTATAGGAAAGTCAGGAATTTTAGGCTATTACGGACGTATTTTCTGCTCACAAAGCTCTTTGAAGTCCCCATCAAAGCTCTTCAAAGTTTCTTTTGTCATTAAGAAATGAGATTCTCTTTGGCCAGAAAGCAATAAAGCACATATTATTGTAATATGAATTGAGGCATTGTGACATCCAGACAGAGTTCTGATTGTGCAAATTACGAGAGCAATTACAGCCGACAACAACCCTCTGGCTGATCAACAGGCTCTTATCTCTCTCCTTCCTATTAGTCTCCCCCCTTTCTCTCCATTTCCCTCCTTTTGTATTTTTGCTGACTGTGCCGACTCGTGGCATTTCCACGGTTGTGAGAATTGTATGGAGGCAATTAGAGAAAACAACATGTTTTGAGTGCACAACATTGACCAAGGTAATTGATCTGCCTTTCTGTCTTTCTCTGTTATTCCCTTTACTCCCTTTATTCTCCCTCTATTCCTTTCATCTTTCTCCTTCTCTCTTTATTCCTTCACTACATTTAACTCTATCCATTAGGGGTGCACATTATATTGTTTATTTTTTATCGTCATCGCGAGATCAACTGGCACAATAAACACATCGCAAAAAGGCTGCGGCATATTGCGAAAGACACTCAGAGATTTTAGTTGGAAATGATTTCCAACATGCTTTTATTGAAATAAATTCAACATGGAATTAAATACAAGAGGGACCATTAAAAAAGATATATCTAAAATATCTGTCATTCTTTTTTAATCAACCTGATCTCACAGAATTCCATGAAATGAACACGGCCCCTTAACTCAAAATCTGTGGCAGTGTCACGGAATCGCAAAACATTCCGTGATGGGCCCACGGAAGAATTCCGCGAAATGAACACGGCCCCTTAAGTTAAGGAAAAGTTGTGGGTGGGCTTACATTTCCATGACACACGGGACAACAACGGGACGGTTGGGTTTAGGAAACATGACACGCGGGACACCATCCCCGGTCTCCTGGGTGATAGTCCTGTGTTTGACCCATCCACCACCCCAACCACCCTCCCTACGTGGATTTTCGGGCTTTCATACAACTCGCTACCGTAGTCGCTCCTAATGCTACGTCATCTTCTCATTGACTTTACATTGGCATTGTTTTCCGCGGTGGCCTCACGGAATTTTTACACATTGCATGCCGCCACCATGTAATGCGCTGTTAACAGTTTGTGATTAAATCACGGAATTCTATGGGACCATGGTCCGTCTTCTATTTAATTCAATATTCAATATGTTCGATAAAAGAATGTTGGACATGATTTCCTTTCATTTGTCGTACCTACGTACGTAGCCCCAGCTTAGATTTTACGCAGAAGTATAAATCACCCTTTAGAATGAACCCTCCTAAAAGGTTCTAAAGTAGGGAATGATAAATACTGATTTCTGCAATTAAAGTTGCTGACAACAACGCTGCACAAACCGTAAACGTTTGAGTCTTTGATTATGCTTACAGTCTCTGTCTCTGTCCCCCCCCCAACGCAGGACTTCCTGGAGACTCTGGAGGACTTGGATTTGAGCTACAACAACCTGGTGAACATCCCCTGGGACACCATCGCCCTGCTGGTCAGCGTCAACACCCTCAGCCTCGACCATAACCTCATCGAGAGCGTCCCCGAGGGAATCTTCTCCAACCTGCACAAACTGGCCAGGTCAGGATCATGTGATAGCACTTTACAGCAGCAGCCTGCGGTGGTTCAACAGAAAGAGGGAGGGGGAAGCATTACCTTCAGCTTTTCACTGGAAATCCAAAGAGAAATGTTTGTATTTTGCATTTTCCTGCTCTCTTTCGCTTTATGCAGCCCTGCATAACTAACATAAATTCCATTCCAATTGCGGCTGAATTTTTTCAGGCTACATTTACATAGCTACGTTTTGGTTTAAAAAGGAATATCTTTACACCTCTCATTCCCCCTGCTCTGGCGCACCGAATCACGTCGGTACTACCGAGTATTGATTCACGTAAAATCAAACGGTGCCAAATTTTGGTACCTGAGAGTAAGCGCAAGCTTATCTGTCCTCTCTGCATGTTGACAGAGAGCAGAGGTCTGACACACACACACACACACACGTGCAGAGGTGCAGACGGAGCAAACTACGTCGGCTCTGCAGTTTTGTTGAAGTCACAGTGAGTCAGTTTGTGATTACAGAGGGAAAGTACCGTAAAAAGTACCGTTGGGTACCGGGAACCGAATTTCAGGTACCGGTATCGGTAGTGGTTCAGATGCAAAAGGTACCCAACCCTACTCTCATTCCCCCTGCTCCCCCTCTCATTCCCCCTGCTCTGGCGTTTCCGAGCCCCTAAACCGGAGACGTTTGGAAACACTTCTGACCCGTTTTGGTTTGGAATCTGCGGGGTTGTGTTGCCGTCTCAACGGCTGCAAACAGAGACCTTTGGCAACGCCGACACTGACGCCAACGTTTCTCCTCCTGATTGGGTCTTATCGGTCACGACGTCTCGTTCTCTGACACTAAAGCTACTAACGTTACCATGGCAACTACCAGCAATGGGCGGAGTCGCCACACTGCCTCCTGTTTATGACCAGTATACCAGAATATTCGTGAGAGATGAGGTTTGAGCATGTTAGTTTAAACAGAATATATTTCTTCTACCTGAGCTAAAAACACGTAGATTGCTTTTGGCTCAAAACTAATCTGTAGTTTTGGTCGCAGTAGACTGTCATTTTAATCATTTTTGAATGCATTTTTCATGCTGAATGACTTATTTTCAAGAAACCTCTGAGTACATCTCTGGTAAACACAAGATTTATAGTGGTGCTTTTGCATGATTCTATGTGGAGAAACTCAGTTGTATAGATCTGCTGATGAAATCAACTCATCGATAAGTCGACAAAATCTGATCAGTGTTCATCAACCAAGACATTCTTTAATCAAGGACAGCCATAAAGAAATGTTGATTTTTTTCTTAAAAGGAAACCAATTAGTTGTACATATAAGAAACCTTTATTTTGCCCTTTTATATATTTACTTTTGCTCTTTAATAAAGCAATAGTATTTCTTATCAGATTACTCGATTAAACAATAGAATAATCAGTAGAATACTCAAATACTAAAATGCACTGCCTAGCTTTAGCAATTAAGCTTTCTAGGCATTCACACGCATTATCTGCAGGATATGCATTATCCCCATTGGCATATTTATTATTAGGGATGTCCAGATCCAATCACGTGATCGGAAATCGGGCCCGATCACGTGGTTTCAGACTCGATCAGAATCGGACGTTACTTCCCGATCAGGACTCGGATATATATGTATATATATTCTCATTATTTTTTAACACATCTATAGTTATGCGGTGGCCCAGAGTTAGACCCTTTTGACTCCACACAGAAACAGCAAACGCGTGCGGCATGACATCACTTTGTTGCAGAGATTAAATGGTTAAATGCCGGCAAAGTAGAACACGGAAGCAGCTTGAAGCGGAAAGCGCGAGTATGTCTGCGGTCTGGAGGGATTATAAAGTTGATGACAACATTGCCATAGCAAACTGTGAGATATGTAACAGAAGTGCTCTGTTTGTTGTTGAATGTTAAAATAAGGTGAATTAAATAAAAAATAAGGAACATCCTGGATCTGTTTTTTTGCTCTTCTTTATTCTTTTTTTATGTATTATAGAAGTATCGGATCGGGACTCAGTATCGGTAGATACTCAAAATCAAATGACTCGGACTCGGACTCGAGGGCAAAAAAACCTGATCAGGACATCCATATTTATTATTGCTCTTTAATGAAGCAGCACATATTTCTTGCAGCCCTGATTCCAAAGTGCTGCCAGCAAACACTACAGTACAGCAGCACATGTAGGTCTTTCAGTGAAAGTCTGCACACTGTGACTTTGGTCTTGCTGTACCAAGACCCACTCTCTCCCCGGTACATTTGAGTGCAGTAAACATTCAGCACCGTATAGGGGTTTTGATATGAAATACAGCTTTAGCTGTTTTTATCGCTTGATGGATGTTTATAGCCTCCTTTCGCTCATAGTTTTAGATTTACAGCACACGCTCTGTGTGCAGGCAGTTTGTCTTCAAACCAGCGCTCGTAAAGCCACTGTACGCTGCCTGCCCAGCACCGCACTGACCGGCAAACTAGCTGGGGAAGAAAGTGGAACCATAAGCAGCTAAAGAGCCAGATATTTTTTTCTCAGGAGTTGGTGGTCTTTCATTCATCAGGCGGTGTTGATATGGCGGCGGTTGTGTCGGCTTCTGTCAGTGTGTTTTGTATGTTTTGATGTGGCCAAACATAAGTCACTGCTATAGCTGCAAAGATGAATAGATTTGTTGTCATCTATTTAACATTTTTTTATGATTGATTAATTGGTTTGAGTCATTTTTTTAAATGAAAAACATAAAAAAAAAGCTTCTTAAAGGTGCTGTAGGTAGGATTGTGAAGGAGAACATAACGGGCAGATGAATCTAGAGCTGCAAACAATCAATCGATTAGTTGTCAACTATTAAATTAATTGCCAACTACTTTAATAATCGATTAATCATTTTATCATTAAAAACTAATTGGAGCAAGTTAATTGTGAATATGTTCTAGTTTCTTCTCTCCTCTGTGACAGTAAACTGAATATCTTTGAGTTGTGGACAAAACAAGACATTTGAGGACGTCATCTTGGGCTTTTTGGTAAACACTGATCCACATTTTTCACCATTTTCTGACATTTTAGAGACCAAACAACTAGCCGATTCATCCAGAAAAGAATCCACACATTAATGGAATTATTAAAAACAATTGTTAGTTGCAGCCCTATCATCTAGCAGTGGCTGTTTAACCTGTGACACTATCATTTGTTTCCCATTTTACACTTGTTATACATGGCTTCACCTGACTTCTGCCCTGTAAAACACTTCTAGTTTGGCCTTTGAAAGTGTTTTGTAACAAACAAACGTTGGTCTTTATTATTATATGCGGTTGCATGCATGTGTGCAATTTAATTTTCCTGGCACCAAATAACATTTGAACCCCATTAACGGTAATCAATTTCAATTTACGTCCCACAGACCAACAGTCTTAAAAAGAAAAACCAGCCGTTTTTTTGATAAACAGTCATGCATTTATTAAAAAGAGGGTAATGGGTTATTTTTGCCCCGGAGACACAAAACACACCGACCGGCTGGTGAAACTGTGAATTTGTCTGTGTGCACAGGAGAATGTTTTATATATACACACACACACACACACACACACACACACACAACACAAAGCTGCAGCCCATGAAATAACATAATTGAACTTTTGTGAAGTGCAGCACGCTTGCTGCTCTCAACATCTATTAACTTCTTGTTAAGTCATCGCTGTTGTCTAATACTTCTGGAGGGATTTGGGGGGGATGGACCTTCCCGTGTTTGTTGCTGACTACACTGAACATTTGAATCGCCTTTGTTATTATTACGAGTCTTCAGGTCCAATGTTTTGGCCGGCAAATCACTGCTCAATTCCCTGAGATGGTGTAGTGGCTGAATGAGCACGAAACACACCCTGGAATATTTGTCCACTGTTGGATCGCATTATTCGGCTGTTAGTTTGTGATTGTACTTGTTGTGTGAGTCCCAATTTTCCTCAACGTGCCCCTTCGAGCTGTACATTTATTAGATTTAATTTTCAACATGTGGGTCGGAATGCCTTTGAGAAGAGAACAAACATCTTTGAGGTTGAGCAGGAGACAGAGACTTTGCTTAACTTAGTTATCAGGGGTGTTAAAATGAATCATTGCATCGATGCATTGATGATTCTGCTTCGATGCAGTGACAGACCATAATCAATTATTGCCTAGTGATATTACTTGTTGATTTACCGGTCGCTGCCATTTTTTTTTTTGCCTTTTTTCTGCTGTGTTCAGACTCCGCTCCATTCAGGAAGTGTCTTTTTTAAGAGCAGGGACTACACTAGGGCTGCACATTAATCACAATTTAACGAAATCACAATATGGACTTGTGCAATATCCAAATTCCAGCTGGCCGCAATTTTTGTTAACGGCGAAACAAGTGTCAAACCATTCTGAATGAAGTGTTGTGGTGCTGCAGAGATGTCCCAGCCTTCAAATCCTTATCCTACAGACTAAAGAAAACATCTTGGTTTGGGACAGATCCTCGCAAAAAACACTATACACACTATAATCATTTTTATCTTTTTAATTTTAATATTTTTCAATGAAAATAAGTGATACAAAAATGATCATTCGCTCAAATATCGTGAATCCTATCGCAACCGCAACATCAGTTGAAATCATCGCAATAAGAGATTTTCCTAATATCATGCCGCCCTAATTTAAAAGGATGATTTAAGGGTTTAGGTCTATGGGACCCGTCTGCTTTCTGTCCCCAGAGTCAGAACTAAAACTAAACATGGAGAAGCAGCGTTTAGTTTTTATGCTCCACAAAAGATAAGATATACTTTATTGTCCCCGAAGGGAAATTTGTTTTGGACTTTTGTCCGTTCTGCAGCTTTACAAAGACAACACAAAATACAGAAAATAAGCATCTCTCAACACATACTCTCATGCAACACAAACATGCTTTCATATACATTAGACAGGTACCTATATACTAAGCACATTAAGTACTCCTTTCATTGGCATTTTTTAATTGAACAACCCTGTCGGCTGCATTCTCCGCAATAAGTGTAGCACAGCCCTTGCACAATAAGATATTGCACAACTAACATATGCCCAACCCCAATAGCCTACGTATTGCTTAAATAACACAATGCACTAACATAATGCACAAGCCAAATAGCCTACGTATTGCACAACTAACATATTGCACAACCCAAATAGCCTATGTATTTCACAACTAACATATTGCACAACCCAAATAGCATATGTATTGCACAACTAACATATTGCACAACCCCAATAGCCTACGTATTGCTCAAATAACACAATGCACTAACATGATGCACAACCCCAATAGCCTACGTATTGCACAACTAACATATTGCACAACCCCAATAGCCTACGTATTGCACAACTAACATATTGCACAACCCCAGTAGCCTACGAGTTGCACAACTAACATATTGCACAACCCCAATAGCCTAGGTATTGCATCTGGAACAAACTCCCAGAAAATCGCAGGTCCGCTGCAACTCTCAGTTCTTTTAAATGAAAGCTGAAGACCTTTCTTTTAGATGCCACCTTTCTTTAAATAATTAACTGTAACTTTTGTTCTCGTATTTTATCTGTTTTTTTTTATCGTTAATTGTTTATAACTGCTCTTTAATGTTTTATGTGAAGCACTTTCAGTCGACTTGTTGCTGAAATGTGCTTTATAAATAAAGCTGCCTTGCCTTATATTCCCGCTCCATGCATATGAACATTTGAGCTGGTGAAGAGAACGCCTCACCTCCGATCCAAAAGATAGTGGCTTTAAGTGTGAAGTAAAGAAATGATTGAATTGATCTACTTTAATGTGACTCAACTTCACCATCAGTACCTCGGCTGCAGCCAGAAGGAGAGAGATTGAGGGATTTTCATTTTTTTTTTAAAAAGGAAATGTGAAGCTTATGGAAACAGGTTCAGATTAATAGACTTCCAGTAGACATTTATGATTCTTTCAGCTCCAGTCTAATCTATCTAAGGAAATATGTGGGGTCTGGGTGATAACTATTACCAGCTCCCCCTCCGCCGCTCACTTCCTCCCTATTTCTTAGATTCTCAGATTCCTACTAATCAATCAAGCTGTTTCTAAAGCTTTCACCACCCTGCCATCCATCTTGGACTGAGTAACTGAGTTTGATTTGCCGTTTGATTGACCAAATGTGTCGGGCTGGGTTCATATGTCCCGTTCCGTCTTAGTTCCCGGTCTGATTGACTGAATACTTCTCCAAGTCTACTGAATCTCTTTTCAATATTTTCATATTTTATTTAAATCTTTGTCATCTAGCTATGAAAGTAGAGTGTGTTTCATAATCTACCTGCCAAAACTGGAGTTTGAATTCCAATTTTGGTTTGTTGCAGTGCCTGAATTGGTTCCAAAAATGTTCCAGTACCCTAATTAAGCTGTGTGTGTGTGTGTGTGTGTGTGTGTGTGTGTGTGTGTGTGTGTGTAAAACGGTCCCCTGTGCACACAGACAAATTCACAGTTTCACCAGCTGGTCGGTGTGTTTTGTGTCTCCAGGGCAAAAATAACCCATTACCGTCTTTTTACTAAATGCATGACTGTTTGTTTATCAAAAAACCTGGCTGGTTTTTCTTTTTAAGACTGTTGGTCTGTGTGTGTGTGTGTGTTTATATATTTGTATGTATGCGTGTGTATGTGTGTGTATATGTATGTGTGTGTATGTGTATATATATATATATATATATATATATATATATATATATATATATATATATATATATATATATATATATATATATATACCCTATTTTGGTATATCAGCCTATTAATAATATTGTTAATAACAATTACAAGTTAGGATTGTCATGTGGCCAAAAATCAGAAGTGCAGGTACTCAGTACTGGCGAGTACCGGCCCATTTCAGGTGCTGGTTTGTTGTCCTTTTGTTATAACTTCAAATAGTTGAGAGTTAAACCTATTAAATCCATTTCAAACGGACCCAAAGGTTAACAGAACTGAACTGTGCATGCTGGCAAAGCAAACTTTAAAAATGTTTAAATTTTATTTTTATTTTTTTTTAACAATTACTGTAATTCCATGTGATTTAACAAACTGATCTCTGCCCGTCCCTGTCTACTATAAACCTCGGAATGAAATGACAGTAACGGACTGATCCCTGTCCCTGCGTCTCTGTCTCCATCTCCAGACTGGACATGACCTCCAACAAGCTGAAGAAGATTCCTCCGGACCCGCTGTTCCTGCGGATCCCCGTCTACGCCAAGATGAAGGGTTCTCCGCTGCTGGCGCTGGTGCTGAGTTTCGGTGGGAACCCTCTGCACTGTAACTGTGAGCTGGTGTGGCTGCGCCGACTGACCCGCGAGGACGACCTCGAGACCTGCGCTTCCCCCAAAGACCTCGCCGGCAAATACTTCTGGACCATCAGAGAGGTTTGTTAAAGTTGCTGCAGTGAGACATGAAGGCTACAAAATGCGGTCAGAAAAACACTCTGAACTAATGGAGGAGTCAGAGGTTACAGTGCGTATACCATAAGCCCTATCTTCCACCGGGCGCGTCTGCGCTACGTTCCAAAGGCGCCGCGATCCCCCGCGAGCAATCGCAGCCATTTAAGTCGATGCTTGATAATCCACCAGCGTCCCAGAAGCGTGCGTGAAGTGGCTTTCCACTCCAGAGCAGAACAAGCACTTTAAACGTACATTTTTATAATTTCTGTACTGTATTTATGGTCTATTTGTATTGTATAGTTATCTTTTTATGGGCATTAAGGCGGGTATGAGCACTGTAATTTCTATTCCTATGGATGAAATAAACTTGACTTGACTTGAGATACGCGCCAGGTGTATTTTCACGCCAGCCGCGGGGCGTTCAGACAGCCGGGCAGTTGAGGCTATCCAGTCAATTCACCAATAAACTGAAGTACTTGTAGAGACAATATAATCTGCGAGTCGGGCAGCAAGACGCTCTGCTTCTGAGACGCTCCCCGTGTGGTATGGCGTGTGGCGGACGACGGAACCAAACCAGAGCGCAGCACAGACGCGCCCAGTGGAGAAGTGGGGTGATGCTTTGGCTACGTTGAACGCGTAACGTATGCGGACCGTTCACGGCACGCGCGTGCCGCAGAATGTATCTTTTAACCGGCTCCACCTGCTGCGCACACACGGCGTAGGATTGTATGAGTCACAGGCGAGATCGGGAGAGCTTTTGCTTTGGGATGGTTGTCGTTTCTTCATTTTTTTTGGAGCCGACACAGCGCCGTGAAAACATCAATCTACTGTCAGCTGTTATCAGAGGACGCAGGTGACGGGAAACAAGAACTAAAAACAGAAACTCTCAAAATGAAACTGCCAATACGCTCATTCACAGTCATTAAGTCGTGTCCTGTATATCGGTAGTTTAATTTAAAAGAAATATAGACACTTTATGATCCATTTCTGTGTTAAAGGGCCGCGCACACCTCGTGTAAAGAATATAAATAGAAGACTGTCCTATTTTTGCGCTTGTAGAGCGGATCTCCGCAAATACACTCCACTTACACGCTGCTCTCTGTCCGGTGTAGCTAGTTTCACTGATTATAGTGGAAGCGTAGTGTTGGAACTTCCGCTCGGCGTACGTTGCTCGTGCAATGTAGCCGGCCCCCAAGAGCTGCAGAGGTATTTTTATTTACAATATAGTAGAGATGTTCCGATAACCAGCTCCGATACTGCCTAAACCGTTGGTATCGGTATCGGGATGTACTGGAGTTTATGCACCGATCTGATACCACGTAATAAAGAATAAAAGAAGAATGAAAATCTACGTTAAAGTAGTTTATTTATGTTCTTTTTCCGTTATAACTGACTGTCAAACTGCATAATAAAAGAAAGTTCTGGGCGTTCATGTTTCACAAAGAGTTTAACCTGAGCCAGACCGACAACAAAGATAGAAATCATATCACATCCATACAGGGATAGTAGTATACAGATGTTAAAACATAATAAAATATATGACACGGATCGGTACTCGGTATGGGCCAATACGCAAGTTCAGGTACCGGAATCGGTATCGGGAAGCAAAAAATGGTATCGGACCATCTCTACAATATAGAAACATAACGATAGGATAATGCACAACAGAGTTTCCAGATATAATACAAACAATGAATTAAGGACAAAGGATCCATCGTTGTCTATACACCTCGGAGTGCTTTATCGCACTTACACCATAAGCACTTTACATTTTAAACTTTGATAAATATCTCTGGTTTGACCAGAGACAAACGAAACGATGCTGAGATCACAAAGTCTGCCACGATACGATTCAGTTCAACTCTGGTTACAACGTTCTCGCTCAATACTGGACCAAGTTCAAAAACTTTTTGTTCACATCAGTGTCACTTAGACACAAATGCATGAGATGGTCGGGTCCAGGTTTTAAAAAAGACAAACAAAATAAGCCTTTAAGGTGCCATATGGGTCTAAACAGTGAGTTCAACCAGATTCTCTCAGGCCTGGACCTGCTTTGATGAATAATACTAAGTATTCAAACAGAGGTAATCTTAAGTGGCCTCTGGTTGATTATCTTGTAACACAAATGTTGTACCTCTTGATAACCGGAGCCCCAAGTCATCATTAGCTGGCCAATTCTGTCGTCTACAAAATGATTCATTTAAACATGTTGGTCATAGAAATTGCATTGTGTGTGTGTATGGCATCATAATCCACTGCAAACCCTGCAGCAAAACAGTTTTTGTCTTCACTTTTAGCCCTCTGTGGCTGCACGAGCACTTTCCTCCTCAAGGACGCGTGAGCCGGCCAGATGGTCGGTGTCACACAGCAGGGAACCTTCTGGTCAAAGTGTGGAGTCATGGAGTTTGCTATGCAAAAATGCATCAGAACCATGACTTTGCATTATGTATTCTTTTCCCCCTATATCATTGCAGAGAAGAAAACTGAGAGATCTGCAAATACCCCAAATCGAGTTTAAAGTGCTCATATTATTTTTACATTACTTTTTGGCTTTTTCCCTTTCCTTTATTGTGTTATATATCTTTTTTGTGCACGTTATAGGTTTACAAAGTGACTTACTTACCATCTCCAACAGAAAACACTGTTCACAAACTGCTCCAAACAGCTCTATTGTAGTCCAGCCTTTACTTCAGAGACAAACGTGGTCACTTTGGAACACACGTTATAATGCTCGCCTAGCTGCTAGCATGGTACGCCCTCATACTCTGCTTCTGACTGGCTAGTAGTCCTTACCTAGGTACTGCACATGTCCAAAGATGGAACAAGTGTGATGCCTCACTCTGTAGCTAAAACAGAGGTGAAAACACAGGGTGAAAAGAGGAGCTGCAGCAATGTGTAGTACAACTAAAATATGGTGTTTTTTGAAAATTAAACCATGTAAACCTATTCTGGTACAACCTCTAAATACAATTATGAACCTGAAAATGAGCATAATATGAGCACTTTAAGATAATAGAGCAGAAGTCTTCAACAGGCAGTCCACGACCCCTAGGGGGGTCCTTAAATTTACTGCAAGTGGGCCAGCAAATTGTTGTTTGATAAGTCTTTGAAATTCTTTTTGAAAATTGTCGTTAACAGTTGGTAACATGAATCCAACATATTATTAGTGAAGATAAATTGGCCTACTCATGAAAAAAAAACATGCAACATTGATAATAGGCTTACTATAGATAAGTTAGCAGTGGTGGAATGTAACTAAGTACATTTACTCAAGTACTGTACTTAAGTACAAATGTTGAGGTACTTGTACTTTTCTTTTTCTTTTTGAGTCTTTTCTTTTCATGCCACTTTCTACTTCTACTCCGCTACATTTCAGAGATAAATATTGTACTTTTTACTCCACTACATTCATCTGACAGCTTTAGTTACTTTACATATTTAGAAGCAGCCACACCGGAGAAGTAACGTTTAAATATTGTGTATTAGTTGATGAAAAATTAGACCTAACGCGTTCAACTCACATTGGAACTCTGAAGACTGGGTGCTGGATCCTTAGACTTAGACTTAGAAAACATGAATGTCCCCGAGAGGCAATTTGTTGTGCAGTACATGCATATTGACACATAATCCACAACGCAAACATTGAACCAGACATCTACAGCACTATTTATCTAACACATAACATGCACACATCAATAAATAGAATAAAAAGGAGTATGTTGCACTTCCCTAAAAGGCCTATGTCATAAATAAATGAAACTACTACACAGTACTTCACATATATTCCTCCTCTAGTCATACTCCTCCCCACATCTTATTTAATTGGGTTATTGCCATGGGAATGAATGAGTTTTTTGCTTGGTTGGTTCTGACCTTAATGTGGATGATAATATATAAATGCAATTAGGACTAGCACTCAAATGTAAAAATGCATTTGGGGACTAATTGCTTTTATAATATGGCAGAAATGGATCATCAACAGATACTTCAATTAATACTTTTTTTGTTTGTGGCAAATAATTGAAGTGTCTATTGGTGATCCATTTCTGCCATATGATAAAAGCAAAATGCATTATTGAGCATCTTAAAGAGCGCAATGCCAAAGCAGCGCGGATGTGTTGTAGCTGCATATTGCAGTTAGGAGATGGTGTGGGACTAAAGTTCGAGGAGCCGCTGGGGAAATCTTTCTGTACGATAGCAGCTATGCTGATACTTGTAGAGATAACGGACTTAAGTGGTGTGATTCAAGAAGTTACCTTAAAGAGGATGATATGGAGGGTTTTAGCCTCACCTGGAGACCTTCAGGAGCCGACCCCTCGGGGCTCTTTGAGAGCTTCAGTGATAAGTGGAGGTGCACCAGGAGATAAAGACGGGATTAATTGGTATCATCTTAGAGAAGGATGTTGTACAGACCTTTGCCTCACCTCCAGTAATAGTCCCGGACCTCCCTCCCGAGAGCCGCTGTAGGATCACTATAAGAGGATTAGTGTTGTAAAGAGGTCGATCCAGAGACCTCCGTGTCACCAAAGTGTCTTGGCATGTTAATACTCGGAGAGTTTAATGGCCTCGTTCCCGCTGCAAGGACAAGTGAGCCTCCATGGCATCCATCAGAGGGGCTGACACCAGCCATCAGCCGCCAAGGGAATTCCTGCTGGGGAAATCGATGAAAAGATTCTCCGCTGTTTATTGCATCTGCAACCGCTTCTTCTCCAACAGAAAGATGAAAAATCCAAGAGGTTATATTCTCAGGAAAAGGGACATAAAAACTTGAAGCTGGTTTGGAATTTGAGGCTTAAAGCTACAGTGCGTAGTTTCTGTCGTCCCCATGAGGAATTCTAAGCAATTGACAACAAAACTGTCGGCGCGTCCACATGATACAAGCCTTCCGTGATTGCACACGCATCCCCCCACCCCCCTTTCCTCCACGCAGTTGCTAGTAGCCAAGGAGGACACGGAGGATTAAAAATAACATGATGGACTCTTCAGAAGAGGTCATTATGCGGTGCTCTCACTGATCTCCTCCGTTTCAGCTGGTTTCAGTCATGTGACGCTGGCTCTGAACAAAAACGCGTTGAGGATTAGCTAGACAGGTAGGCTAGTGCTCTATATCCCTCTCGGCCATTATAGTTTTTCAAAAAGGCGGAACGACATGGAAGCCTCCTTGGACTTGCCCGTCCAATGTAAATACAGATAAGAAATTCTTCGCTTACGAGGATAAGTCAGATCATTGGCAGAGGTCATTTTACACCAATGAGGACATATTTATGAATGAAGACTAGGGATGAGCGAGTACAGCATTATCTGTATCTGTATCTGTTAACCATATGAATTATCCGTATCTGTATCTGTACTCGGACTGGGCGGGGCCTAACCCGGAAGTGGATGGGATTTAACCCGGAAGTGGGTCGGGTTGTCTTGAAATTGGCGGGGCTTTAACCGGTATGTTATTTTAAGCATGCAATTGATATGGGTTGATCAGAAATTGTTATATTTATTGCTGATTAGAAAACTATTTACATGACAGCATCAGCATTGAGCTTCAGATCAATGGTTTTGATCACGATAACAAACAAACTATATACAGAACAAGTTTTGCAACAATGAATACAACACATGCGGTTGCAATTATGAAGTAAAATGTAATGAACAAGAGTTTTCATACTTCATTTATTTTTTTTATGAAATACAGCAAGAAAGTGTCAGACACTTTACTTCAGTGCGTGACGTAAAAAAAACTGGTTAGAGCCAGCTGACGGTTTAAAAAAGAAAAAAAATCACTGACAGGCAGAGATGCAATGCAAGTCGCATTCTACCAAGCACCACGTCTGAACAAACCCCACGTTTACCAGAACTCTACTGGTTAATAAGTAAGTACTACAAACCGAAGTAAAAAACAAACCTGAAGCTGAAGAAACCCTAAACGTTAACGGAAAAGACCCGCAAACCTGAGTGACTGAGGGAGAGACAGAGACAGAGAGAGCTGTTCTGTGTGTGAGTGAGCAGAGCGGGACACAGCAACACAATAAATCTGTATGTGTGTAGGGGAGGGGCGCTGTGACGATTAGCCTATCACAGAACGCAGACACAGTCAACTACCCAATGAGGATTTTTATTCAATCTGAGCACAGATATTGACTCGTAATACTCGTATAATATTCGTACTCAGCAAAAGTGCTTTATCCGTACCGGATACTCTTTCAGCCGAGTATCCGGCTCAACTCTAATGAAGACACTTAAAACACTACACAGTGTACCTTTAAATAAGAAAACATATTTATGAAGACCAGATGTGTGCTTCATATTCTTTTCCCATGAACCTTGACAAGCATGTCAACCTTAACCCGCACTTGTTTCCCCCCCTATTTTTTTTTAAAGCAGCTAAAGTCGCATCTCTTCATGTCTTTTTTTTTATCGTCATTGCGATATCAACAGTAGAAAACTGCACCTTATAATGTAACTGTCATTCTTTTTTCCAGTGGTTCCTTTTAATGTTCAATTCAAAGTTCAAGTTGTTCAATAGAAGGAAGTTGGAAATGATTAACTTTCGTTTGTTTTAAATTCAACAAGCAATTTGTTGTATTTTAGCTGCATACTGAAAGCAGCAGAAATGCAGAACTGAGTACACTTGATAAATAAAGTATGTATCGCTATTGCAACATTTAACAATGTTATCACATATTTTCCTCATACCGTGCAGTATTCAGGCGTCCATTAGCCACATTGTTGACTGTATTACTATATATTTTTATGTTCCCCGCCTTTGTGATTCATTGTGATTTTTATTGGCATGGATGGGGTTTAGTTCATTTATTTATTTTGCCTGTGAGGCACTTTGACTATATGTGATATAAAATAACTAGGGATGCACAGAATCCAGGATTCGGATTCGGCTGAATATTGGGCTTTTTGACGGGGTTCTGTTTCTGCCGAACCTTAGAATTTTTTCCACCAAACCGAACCCTACGCTTGCACTATGCGCGCTACGCTGGTCGACGTAATGACGCCGCCGTTGATTACGGGAAGGTGTTTACGTAGGTGGACCGTTCAATGCAGCAGGCTGTGAGAAAGTGAAAATGGAACTCGTGAGCAGAACAAGTGAGTGTTTGGCAGTACTGTCAGTCAAAAGAAGACCATTCAAGTCCAGCTACATGTTCAATTTGCAATGCCGATTTGTCTCGTGGTGGCGAGGACCCTAAACAATGCACAACATCACCGCTGTTACATTTGGTATGGAACATCCGAGAGAATACGAGTTGCGCATGAAGGAATCTACAGACAGCAGCCAAAATGCAGCAACTTCAGGTACGGCAAAGGAAGGACAGTCACTGTTTACTTCATTAACGTGTTTACTGTGTTAATGGACTGAGGATGGGAGGAGGATTTGGTTTCAGATTCGACAGAATCTTAACCAGTCAATTCGGTATTCGGCCGTACCCCAAAATCTGGAAAGTAAGTAAGTGAGTAAATCTTTACTCACTTACTTACTTCCCTCCGATGACCAACTTCACATTCTCACACTTTCACACTTCAACACAATGGATGGAAGCTGTTCGGCAGTTAAATTCTCACGAAAGGGGCCGAAAAAGTTTCCGCTGGTTGGAATTTTAGGGATAACTGAAAAAAAACAAAACAGATATTTATTAAGCCAAGACGAGATGACAAGATTTTCCCTCCGATGACCAACTTCACATTGTCATACATTTACACTTCCACACACTCGGATCACAGAGTTCAATCACTGCCTTTTTTACTCTGAGCTTCTCGGGAGCAATTGAGGGTTAGAATGTAATACAAGACTGAAAGGCACTGCTGCAGTGTTTGGAGCCACAGCCCAGCGGTCATCAGGTCAGCAATCTTCTCTGCTGGTAACAAGACCCAAGAAGGGCGCAGAGAAAAGGTTTTGAAAATGCACTGAGTGATAGGAATGATGAGTAAGCCCAGGTAAGCCTTGGCTGGCCCTGCAATAATACTCACCCAGGGTTTTGGCTGGCTTTATAGTGGCTTAGGTGCCAGCAGGTGGGTTTTAAATATTGCGAGGGCTGAAAAACTCACTTGATCTTCATGTGCACACAATTGAACTCCTTCTGAAAGTCAGAACCCTGTGTGCACAGCAAATGTACTGTTCTTCTTTCTTTAAAACTCCTTGGATATTTTTTATCTCGCTTGTTATTGTTGTTTTCATTATGATCTCTAAATCAAAAAAACAGTTTAAATCAAGATCTCTCCTCTTGCTAGTACTGCACTTTTACTGCAGCTGTTTATAATTAGTTGTAGAGTTTGGGGAGATAAGTGTCAACGACAATACGATCTTCTTTCAACCTGGACCGTATTTTCCTATGTTTTTGTGTCTAACTGATAGGACCAGAAGATAGGACCAGAAGTCTTTTAAATTGGTCCAGTATTAAGAGAAGAATGCTGTAACCGGCAGCTGCGAACCGGGCTGCTATGTAACTCTGTAGGGCAAATGTGCATCATCAATTTGGTCCACTAAAAGTTCTGTTTTTGCCGCTGACAGACTCAGTTATTATTATTATTCTGAGTGTCTGACAACATTACAGAAAGGATCGCTACAGAGATAGACCTTTTTATTAAAGAGTAAGATCCTTTTTGTTATACCAGGAACAGTCCAAAATCGCTATGGCTAAACCCACCAGACTCCATTTAAAAAAGCAGTACTTTTAGCATGTGAAGAGCCAGCATATTTTCACATGTAAATCGGTAAACAGTGTGTTTATTTCAACCAAAACTAGAGATGTGATTGTTGTAAAAGTGGAAAGACGACCCAAAACAGCTTTGCATAGTTTTATTTTGTGTCTGTCGACTTTGAATGCAGTGTATTTTACAATGCTAAAATTACTGTTTATTTAAAAGGAGTCTGGTGAGTTTAGCGTGGATGTTTTTATGTTTAAAAAAAAGGATCTTACTCTTTAAAAGAAAGGTCTACCTCCTTAGAAATCCTTCCCATAATGTTGTCAGACACTTAGAATAATAATCTGAGCCTGTCAGTGGCAAAACAAGCACTTTTGTGGACGTAAATTAAAGGTGCGCAATTGCCCAAATAACCTACATCGTAGCTTGTTTCACCACTGCCGACTGCAGCTATCTCACTCAATACTGGACCAATTTCAAAGATTGTTGTTCCCATCAGTCACTTACACACAAAAACATAGGAAAATAGGGTCCAGGTTGAAAAAAAAAAACAGTTACCATTTAAATCTTCCGCATCGTTTAAAGCAGGGATCTTCAACAGGGGGCCCGGGACCCCTAGGGGGTCCTCAGAGTCAATACAGGGGGGCCTCCAAATTATTGTTAATTTTTGAAAGTTCATGAATCCAACATATTATTAGCAAATATAAATCCCCACTGCTTACTGGCTTATAGTCAAGGTAGGTCACTAAGGCCATCCACATATGTTTGCCACATGTATGTTTAACATTAAACAATGACTTAAAAAACTAAAAGCTTAGTGTTTTATGCAAAAAACGCATGTATAGAGGCTTTAGGCCGCCCTACAAGTTTTTGTAGGCCCAGTTTAATATGCAACTTAATTCTGTACAATATATTTATTAGGGGGTCCCTGATCCATCTCTCTTTCAGATAAGGGGTCCTTGGCTAAAAAACATTGAAGACCCCTGGTTTAAAGTATAACTTGTATTTTTTTGGTCTTGTGTCTCTTAACAGGAGGAGTTTGTTTGCGAGCCACCGATGATAACTCGCCACACCTCCAAGATGTTTGTGATGGAGGGTCAGGAGGTCAGCCTGCGCTGTAAGTCCATCGGAGATCCCGAGCCTTCGACACATTGGGTCAGTCCAGACGGGAAGCTGATCGGCAACACGTCCAGAACCATCTGCTACGAGAATGGCTCGCTGGACATCCTCAAGGCCTCGGTCAAGGTAGAGCCGTGGTTTCATTATCATGATAGAATATAGTTGTGTGTGTGCTCTGTTGATTTATTCTGAAACTGTTGGTCAGTGTGAAAACTGTAAAAAGAAATGAAATGGTTGTTGAACTACCAAAATTGCATAATGAGTAAAGGGAATAAAAGCTTAAAGAGTCTGTTTATCATAACAGTGATTCCCAACCAGGGGTACTTTTAACCCAGGGGCTGTACTTCTGCAGAAGCCAGGGGGTATGTGGAAAGATTGGAGATTAGCTCAACTAATTTGGAGAAAAAAGAAAAGAAAAGAAATGATGATACCATTTAAAGAATACATCCACATATTAACATTAAGTTAAACTGTAACATCGGAACACTGCATGTTGCAGTTATGGGTGTGTCGGAGCCAAAATTATGATTTCGATATTGTCTTTTATTTTGATGAATTGTGCATGACAGCATTGATATTGAGAGTAAACTAGACTCATTATAAACTAACAAGTTGTGTTACTTGATCTTGGTACGTGGCGTATCGCCACAGCCTTTTGACAATCAGCTGATTGAGGCACTAAGTGCATCAGCTGGTATGTAAGAGCTGACCTGTCATTCAGTTGGGGTTCCTTTGGTATGTAGCCATACGTTTGTTTTTTTTACCGCTGAGTACCGCTCAGAACAGATTGTGATTGTGAAATGAAGTTGTTTTTTATATCTTTTATGTTTGGCTCTGCTGTCAATCCTTGTACGCCATCTGATAAGGACAGTTCATTATTTGCTTGTGGAAAAGAAGAAAACGTGTCTTAAAAGTATTAAAGTCCTGAATTTAATAATCTAAAAATAAGCCCTTAAAAGTATTGAATTTTGTTTACAAATGTCCTAATTTCTTTTTTCTTGTCTTTTCGTCGGATTAAATTAATGCCGCAACGTCATAAATAAATATTCTGTGTGGGTGAGGTTTAAATTTACTTTATTTTGTATTTGTAGAGAGTTATTTTAAGTTATTGGAGTACAAACCCACGTCAAAAATGTTTTATTAAATTCAGGTAACATTACTTCTTAAATAATTATTTTCTCGGGCTTAAAATCCTCACTGATCTTCCATTATATGGCTGTGAAGTTGGCATTAAATTTCATCCTAGGTGGTGTCTTAAAAAGTCTTAAATTTAACTTGGAGAATCCTGGGAGTACCTGTTTAAGCGCGTCTACCAAGGCCCATTCTAAAGGACAAGAAGGGATCAAATACGTTTTCTGAAAGTTGCTGGTGTGTGAAAACAGAGCGCAGGACAAACAGGTAGCTAAATGTAAAGAATAAACAGTTCAAATGATAAGCTAAATATAACATTAATGGATCAATGGTTGAAACATTAAGCTTTACTACATGTTGTAGTAGCCTAGTAGGCTAATTGTACCATTGCTGACCAAACCAAGGGACTGTTCAATTGTATGGAAACGTTTGTGTTATACATTGATAACAATAACAGGGTACGTGACTTCATCCGTCAGGGCTGTGCGGGTGCCTCGGACCAAATAGGTTGGGAACCACTTTCATAGGGAACCAACAAACAAAGTCAAGGCGAAGATAAATGCTGGGTCTTCTCTTTCCTTTTGTTCCGATGATTTCTAGGATTCCGGAAAGTTCACGTGCATAGCATCTAATGCAGCCGGGGAGGCCACGGCTCCCGTCGAGTTAGTCGTCAACCCCTCGCCACACTTTGACCCTAAACTGGACCCCGACCCGGGGCCTTCGGACATCCCCACGTCCATCAAGTCCAACGTCAGCGGGGGTCACGCCCGGTCCGACCAGCAGAGAGTCAGCGTGTCGGATCTAACGTCCAGTACTGCTACCATCAGATGGCCCCCGCAGAACCACATACCAGGAGTCCGCATGTACCAGATCCAGTACAACAGCTCCACAGACGATATACTCATTTACAGGTAAAAGTGTGTGTGTGTGTGTGTGTGTGTGTGTGTGTGTGTGTGTGTGTGTGTGGGTTGGATAGAGGGTGATTTAACTTGTGTTTTTTGACAAGACAAAACTAGTCTCACACTGCCACCGTCGTGGGGACTCGAGTTTGAGACTCGGACTCGGGTCGCACTTAAGTTGCACACACAGTGACTTCAGACTTGACTTGAGACTCGTCCTCAACAAACTTCAGACTCGAGATGCAGGACTCGTGAACAATCTTCATTTTTAGGAAATTCATGAGCTGAATGTTATTCCGTCCCTACGTAACCTATAAGCTACCTACATATGTAATGGATCTGCTGCCCGCAGCCACATGTAAGAGAGGACAACAAACATGTCGACCGCACTGGCAGCTGCTGTGCCATTCACCAGAAGCTTTGGCTCTAAAAACTTCAGACAACAACAAGGCCCAAACTTAAGAAGCGCTGAATGTTTGGACTCTAGCTCAAAGACTTGTTAGCATCTCTGGAGTAAGGTACCACAGATACATTCTGGAATAGGACAAATACAAGCTCAGGGTTGTTTGCATTTCTTTATACCAATCACAATCGTCTTGGGCGGCGCTAATCTCTGGACGCAGTGATGGTGGCTCTACAGAATGGTCTCGGGAAGGAAGTTGTTTTGGTGGAACATTTGCACCCCGCAAAAGATAACGTCACATACAATATTAAATGAAGTTTACTGTTGACACAAACAATACAGTAACGTGAGTTATTTAAATTAGCTGGATACATGGGTTAACCTCATCTGATCTTACCAGCGTATCTCCGTATGTACTTTGTCCACAGCAATCCCACCAATCGGGCCAAAACAACGTCCCAGTTAGAGAGGAATTGCCGTAAACATATTCTTTGTAAATCTTTACAATCATTCCCGGGAAGAACCAAGCCGGCCTGCCATGTTACACGATCCAAATTTTCTTCAGAACTTGCCATTTTCAGTGTGTAACGTTAGCGGAGGTTTTGGTTGCTGTTCCTCGACACGACCGGAGTTGTGACGCGATCTGTATTTTGTGTCTGTGAAACAAACTTTGGGTGAGCAATGCGCCGGATGTCAGGCTTGAAATGTTCTTCTGTTGATCAAGACTAAGACAAAGCTGGTCTGCACGCACAAGCTTTCTTCTGAACACAAGCGTTAGTGACATTTCCTTTCTGCTGTGCCAGAACGTAATGTAATAATGTAGTAATGGAGGTTAAAAGGGTTTTAGTTGTGATTATCTCCCAGAAACTGGCAATCACTACCTCTACCACTACCTAACAATGGTTTCTTTGAGAGTAATCCACCACTCAGAACAATGGGAAAGAGCGCTTGTAAATGACAAAGAATTCAATGTAGAAAAAGAGTGGTGCATTGTTCCTCAGTAAAATTTCTGACTAAATTATAGAGATGAATTAACTGCCTGGTTGCTGACGAGGCTGGATGCTTTGATGAACAGAGATTCTTTTCAATTTACAAACCAATCAACTGTGTAAAGCACATTGTCTTCAGCTCCAAGAAATAAAATCATCCTCCTGTTCAGCTCGGTCTCACGGTAACACACATTCTCTATCATCATGTTACAGCTCTCTATTGAGGCTTTATTATATTTACACCAAGTGAAATATTCAAGCCCAAGAATCCCTGTTTTTTATAGATGCACTAGTGCATCCATTTCAGGGCTCCAGACTGCCACCGAATGGTTACACTTTTACGTCAATTTTTTGAGACAGTGTGAGTATATATTTTTTAAACAACTGCTCGCACTTGTGACCCGGAAATTTGACGATTTTGTTTCATTTCATGTTGAAAAATGGGGAGAGAGCGACTCTAGCAGAGTTGGCCAATGTATGTGAGAGTGGGAGGGTGTCCGTGAGTGAAGTGCGTGGGTGGTCTCGCATTGCCAGACCTTCCTCCACAGCGCTGCGGAGGAAGGTCTGGCGAGTGCCCACAGCATTCCGGGATTGGAGAAAAACAGTGTAGGTTTCAGTTTGTCTCTGAATAAATGCTGCAGCTCCTCAAACCCCAAGTAAAGTTCCTGTGTCTTGATGCTCAAGAACGCAACCAAACAAAAAGAGCTGCGGTGGCTCGGGGAGAACTGTTGGGAGACACAGCTCACGTATATGATGACGACAGGACGTAGTTTTGTCACGTATACTGTAATTCTTTAGCGCGCTTGCATAACTGCAGTGTGAAACCAAAGCTTACCGGATCAAATGTAGACAATGTAACAAAAACATTGAACCTCCTTAGGCACCGACCGAATTGCCTCTAAAGTATTGAGTATCGAAAAATGCCTAGTCCTTCAAAACCAATACCTAAAGAGTAAATCGCATCAGAGTCAGTGAGCCAATCAGCACGCAGCATGCTTCTACCAAGATCTGATAATGTCTGTGATTGGCTGTCTAACGTTACACATCGCAGAAACATGCAGGAAAAACTCTACGTTACGAGCTGAAAAATAAATTAAAAAAAATGTGATTAATGTGGAATTTGGAATGAAAACAAATACACATAGCACATAAAACAACACATAAAATGTACAGTAATGCAAAAAAGGAAGCCATACACTGATAATGTATATTAAAAAGCTCACTTTTGAGAAGGTAAATGAGCAGTGAAACTTCCCTGAATGAATATTTTGGTCCGTGGCCAAACCTCCAGGCAGCAGCAGCTGATTTGCACATCCTAATCACCAGATGTGGATTTCGGAGCGTGTTTTGTGCTCGAGCTGCCGAGTGGCTGAGCGTGTGGACCCTCCATCAGCCCCATGATGCTGAGTGACCACTGGACGGTGCCATCAGCCACTTAGCCAACTCTGTAACCTAGCAACATCATTTAGGATGTATAATTGAGTGTTATTACGAAGCATTTTGGAGGACTGACAAATGACAGTTTTGAAATATGTCCACGGCCTCGATTTCTCATTTCAACCGAAAAACCAAATGCACTCGAGTGACCATTTTCCAGCCTCTAATTGGAGAGAACATGTGGTCAAGTGCGGCGCATCCAAATGGATGGTTTCAGATTGAAGCGTGATGGGGTGGGTGATCTGAGTGGTTTACCCACCACTGGGGAGGGCGTTGCACTCACAGCAGACTGTTGGGATCCTCGTCGACTGTCGCATCGTACGCTGTCATAAACAAGCAGCCAAGTTGTAATTCAGAGGCACAGACATCATTTATGTTTGACAGCTGCAATTTCAGACACTATACACGTTTGCATTTAAGACCTCCAGCACCCATCGCAATTATGACTCTTCGTCTTGAGCAAAAGGAGGAACCAGTTTGATGTTTTAAAGCTACAGCTTCCAGAAGAATGTCCGCCCCCTGCCCTTAAACTGGCACTTTTTGTACCAAGAGAACCTCTTAAACCAATCGGAGATGTAGGTTGTTATTACAACCCACAACAACGTTTTCCATCCTCGGATCTAACCCAGAGAACATTATGGTCATGGTTTTAGACACGTCGTAAACGTGACATGGTCGCAGTTTGGCGCAGGCGTAATTTACAGGGGGTGGTTACAAAGTCAAAGAGTTTAAATGCTGTGGCAAGAAAATATTTGTCGTTATAATGTGCATAGCTCGTTAAAAAAACATCCCGAAACACGTGTAATGTTTTGAATCTGCAGAAAGAGAAAACGCTACTCTTTCATAGGGTTTTGTATTCATAACACGAGGTCTGGATTGACTTCCCATTCGGTCCGTATGTAGCCTGGGAAAACCCTGACGAACTTCTGGCAAATTTGAGATTTGCTCTGCAAGTCCGTCTGGCCAAGAGCCCATTCAAGCCCATTTCCAATTTTTCCAAATCGAGGCACCAATCACAACCGTTGAGGCGGGCTTTACACGATGACGATAGCGCAGCGACGGCAAGCAGCTTTTTGTTTACATTCAACATGAAGACCACCGAAGCGGCAGCAACCCGTTGATGCCGCTGTCGCTGCTACGTCGCCCGGATCGTTGGTCTGATTGGTTGAAGGACTATCCAATTGCGCCCAGAGTCATTTGAGCGGCGTCCGTTGGTCACACCCTTTTGGAAATGGGCTGTGAAGTTCCCCAGACCCACACTAACAACTGAGAAGGGTCTGGTGTCAACCAGGCTAGTCCGGATGTAGACCATGGTACGGACTTTGAGAAGCCCTGATCTAAATAAATCCCAATATTCATACAGTTGGCTAATTAAAAAGGAGCTGTACACTACTCTGCACTGTTTGTTCTGTTGTTTGATTCCCAACTGTTTGTCTGACACAAAGGCCAGATTAATGGCTGGGACCTGAACGCCAACTGCCCTTTGCTTTTCCTGTTTCTCTTCAAAGTATGACAAAATCCCCCAAAAGGTCTTAGAAAAATCCACACGAGTCAGAATCAGATGTAAAAAAAAAGAGAGTTTAATGTGCTTGAAAAGAATTCAACACACAAAAAACCAGAGTAAGTTCCAGACAGCTTACTGAAGGGTTCCTTTGTCTAGTGTCGTCTTTTATATTTGCCAAAAGAGACTTTCCCCCAAAAGAAATCCACCAATAACCGTTTTCAGGACATGCTGTTTGAGAATCCAATTGGATACTTTGGAGTCTAAGGACCGCCTTCTTAGGACAGTCTTTCTGGTGAAGTCATATTGCTGATTTTGCTCGTTTTTAGCCGAGTTCGCATCTCCAGAGAGTTCTGTTGTTTGATTCCTAACTGTTTGTTTCTCATGTGAATTCACTTGTTGATGTTCAGCATGCATTAGCTATTTGACATTTTCATTTGTGTTGTGTGACCCAGATGTATCATATTAAAAAAAGAAAAGGTTTTAGATTTTAGGAATTAAAGATGAAAAGATAAAGAGAGTAGATGTTCTAATCTCTTGCTCGTGTGTTATTTAGTTTACCGTGAATTTCTGAGTTTGTAAAGTATTTACAGAAGGTGACCTCTCTCTTCTTTTAACATTCACTCTACTGCAGCCGCCCGAAGGCACAGAGATGCAGCCTTCTTGTGTTTCAAAGGTCAACAGTTTGGTTCTCTGGCTCGACTGGGACCATCAGAGTGTGGGAAGTGAAACAAAAATCGCTCTCTTCGGCTTTTTAACCGGCTGTTGTTCCCTTGAGCTCGGCATTTCCACCCTACAGACGCTCCAGTGGAGCCTCTAGCAGATTTAGACTGAAGCAGCACTCGGTTTGTTGATGAAAAGCGTCCAAAAAAAAAAAGAGCTTGAGTGCTCATCACAGTCATCTGGATAATAGAGTGGTGGAAAGCCAACAGGAAAACTAAAGCGTTTTCTCAGAAACATTTCTTTTTCACAATTATTTTGCAACATCAGAGTCCAGAATCTCAAGCAACAAATGCTTATATAACATGTATTATGTCTGAAATCAATGCCATAATATTAATATTTTGTTATCTATACACAATATAGCTAAAGTATGCATGATCACACAGAACAATAATGAACCGTCTGAGGGCATTTCCTCCATTTATAAAATCTTAAACACACCTTTTAAGGGTATTTGTATGTAACCTGATCCCTATGTGTTTCATATCAAAATGTTCAGAACAAGCTCAGCTTTCTGTAGAGCAGGGCCACATTTGTCCTAAATCAATGTGTAAAGAGATCATTTGGCTCACAAGTTCACTTATTGAAATCTCTTGTGAAAACTTACCTTCACTCATGTGGACGAAATGTTTTGGTGTTTGAAATGAGTTTACAATTCTGGGAATATCTAAACCACATTTCTGCGGCGTATTATCGCTGGACTATTTACTGTATACAGACATTAAATTATTGTTTTGACGTGCCCACGCGTCAGTCATCTTCAGAGGGTTAAATTGGTAGTCAAAGCAATGAATTGAGTTGCACTTTTATGCAATTTAACCCCGCAAACATTCAAATTAAACGTAAGAGTTCCTTTTGTTAATTGAGTTATCTGACGAAGGTCTCAAGACCCTGATTACATCCTAGCCTGGAAATCCAGACCCATACCGAAAGATTAAGGGTCTGGCATTGAGTAATGAAAATGGCCCAACTCGAGGGGCGGCACCAAGCATGCATTTGAAAATCTCACTGCATGCGAATTGGATAACACTACGACCAATCACAACAATACACAGGGTGACGTATCAAGAGCCCCATACACTTAGCTACCAGCAGAGCTAACTGGTAGGTTAAACTCTTAGCTACCAGCGGAGCTAACTGGTAGATTAAACTCTTAGCTACCAGCGGAGCTAACTGGTAGATTAAACTCTTAGCTACCAGCGGAGCTAACTGGTAGGTTAAACTCTTAGCTACCAGCGAAGCTAACTGGTAGATTAAACTCTTAGCTACCAGCGGAGCAAACTGTTAGATTAAACTCTTAGCTACCAGCGAAGCTAACTGGTAGAGTAAACTCTTAGCTACCAGCGAAGCTAACTGGTAGATTAAACTCTTAGCTACCAGCGGAGCTAACTGGTAGATTAAACTCTTAGCTACCAGCGGAGCTAACTGGTAGATTAAACTCTTAGCTACCAGCGAAGCTAACTGGTAGATTAAACTCTTAGCTACCAGCGAAGCTAACTGGTAGATTAAACTCTTAGCTACCAGCGGAGCTAACTGGTAGATTAAACTCTTAGCTACCAGCGAAGCTAACTGGTAGATTAAACTCTTAGCTACCAGCGAAGCTAACTGGTAGAGTAAACTCTTAGCTACCAGAGGAGCTAACTGGTAGATTAAACTCTTAGCTACCAGCGGAGCTAACTGGTAAGTTAAACTCTTGCCGTATCCGGTTGGCAAAACAGCAAAAACGTCCTTCTTGCAAAGCAACAATTCGAGCGCCATCTTCTGTTCCTCTTTTAGATGAAAAGCCAAGTCTAACTCGTTCATTGTAGCGGCCAAAGCCGTTTCAAACAACTGGTGTTCATCCATAGCCATCTTGCAATGTTTACTAATGACTTCGACGTCGCAGCACTGTCGTCATCTGTTTAGCTCGCCTCTGGCCCGCCTATATCAGATACATGTGATTGGTGCAGCTCGGCTACAAGGGCATAGTTAATGAGCATCATTACTGAATGCCAGAGTGACTCGCTGAGCAAATTCAAATTGTGCTCTCTTGGATTTCCAGGGTAATTACATCCTGTCTTTGCACAGAAACTTTCTCCCTTGCTGGCCACCATGCACTTTCTTTCATTACGCACCCAGTCAGCTCTTTGTGCTGTGGCTTTTCTGGCCTCCCTTATAATCCATAACTCAAGTAAAAAGCACCTATTTTAGCTCACAGTGGCAGTACTTATACTTTTGACTTTAAGTGCAAAACATTTTATAACACAAGTGCAGCTCTCTGGCAGAGTAATTGGCCTCTCCACTGTACTGTAATAGAAGAGACTCGGGACGCCCACTCTGGCCTCTCTGCCCCGCCTCTGCAGTCTGATCCCAGGCTTTACAGAGACTCTGCCCTTCAGAGCAGCTCCAGCGCCAAGCTCTTCATCTTCACACACTGAGGCATGCACTGTACTCTGAAACTCTTTACATCAATTGTTGTAATTACTGTTACTTCCGGGCCCCTATTGGCTGAGCAGCGCCTAGTTCTTTTTATTCTCAATTGTCTTTAAAGTCCCCATGAAATGCATGTTTGCTTCCTTCGAGTGCGGGGGCAAGCTCATAAGATATGTGGTAAGGGGGCAACGATACGGTACCGACGCAGTTGTCAATTTCCCGTCCGGCGCCTGCGTCGTTTAAATAGCAAATGCACCTGCGCCCATCTGTACGCCCATGGGCGTGCTGGTCTTACAGGGAGGTGTGTTGGCGCCATTGACCAACAAAAACCTGGTCTAAAGTCAGTAACGCAGCATTTCATTGTTATTTCAACAGCAAATTAGTAAAATTTGCCTAGGCTCATGCACAGCGCGTGCACACTACGCTTGCAGCAGCACACAAACATGCAGAAGATTAAAAATAAAGAATATATTACAATGTGAAATAGTATTATGATATGATCTGCTCGCGCGCTTTCACTTCACGCATGAGCAGATCAGTTTCTTCTCCTGAAAATCTCTCCTTCCTGCTCAGCAATTCCCCCTACATAATAGCAATGCGCCAAGGTCCAAACGTGCCTGGCTCTTAAAGGTAATGGGAGATGACACTCTGATTGGTTTATTGCATGCTACGCCCAAAACGCACCTATGATTAATTCAGACACTAAGTACAACCCTTTTGAACCATGCGCCTGGGCATCGGTACACAGAAGTCACGGTTTGGTTCATAGCATATATAATGACATAATAAGCAAAGCATGTCTGCAAAGTGTGTGTCTGCACGACATGTGCTGTCTTTACAATGGTATGCTTTAGTGGATCAAAGTGTGCCAGAATGAGTCTGCAGCAGGGAGCCTTTGAACATGAAGGGCTCTCTGCACCTCCTCTGCAGTCTGTCAGACATTTGGTTCAGTTTGTCATGCGGGTAACAAAGTAAGAACTGCAGTATCAAAAAGCATTGAGACCTGGTAAAAACAAGTCCTCCAACTCGTACGATGATATAGGTTGCTTATTCATATCTGAACCAGAGAATGTAAAGTTTGAATGTTAGATTTCGGCACCAAAACTACTTCCGGTTACGCACGTGATGCTGAATGTGACGTCGCTCTGACTGTTCCGTAAAGTTGAAAGTTTAAAAAAACTCCCTTTACTCAGCACGATGCTTCTCTCCACCCTTGACGGGACACAAAGTCCTGAGTTTGTTTGACCCATCCACCACCCTAACCTGCCGCCTTGACACTCTCATACTTTGGCACATCACTTCCTGCTTTGCTCCCGTCATAATTACTACAGCCACTAGAGGACGGCGCCACCGTGAACGTAAATATGAGACGCAATTGCTGCTTGGACAACAATCTATGGACGCATTTATTTCAAGGCAGGACAATTTTGATATGAACAAAATAGCTGCTCTTTTGAGTTTCGTCTCTGCTTCACATCCAGTTACATGCTATTTTTCTATTTCCTTGACTCACATTTAACCAGTTCTTATTCAAAGACACCTTTACTCTACCTTTTCCAAGCCCTCATTATAATCTGCCCTCCCGCTAGTCTAAAAGTCTGGATGCAGTCAGCTTCCCCACATACGGCCGTCCCAAAACTGTGCATGGCCTTTTTCTAACCTTTATCCTTCCAGGGAAAGTCTGCCTGCTGCTACTCCCCGCCCGGGCCTGCTTCACATTCACATTTGGGAGCTGTCCAATACTGCTGAACTGCATTTACTGTGTGAATGGAGCAGCTGCGGTCAGTCCGTTGCCCGAGCTCTGGGGGTAATCCTGGAAGTTGTTGAGGGATTGGCGGGAGGAAGGAGGGGTTGCTCATTCATTTTTTTTCCCAGCCGCTGGTCTTCTGCCGGCCGTGCTGCCCTGCTGCCCTGCTGCCCTATCATAATGGCGTGACATGTGGGGCAATGAGATTTTTAGAAGTTCAGTGAAGTTCAGTGACCATCATCACGGATATCACGGCTGCCCATGCCACAGGGGAGAGCAGTTCAGCCTAACAAATTATGCATTACGCATGAAAAAGATCAACTCATTTTACCCTTCCTAGTAGCATAGCATGGCCTCTTCTCTGACAGAGCTATTTGGCTCTGAGCTGGTAGCTGTAACATAGTCTAGTCATAGTATCGATGAGGTTTAATTTCCGGGGGTTGTTCCGGTCCAAACGCGCCTGGCTTTTAAAGGGAATGGGAGACGACCCTCTGATTGGTTTATTGCATGTTACGCCCAAAACACACCTATGAATTAATGAAGAAACTAAGTACAACCCTTTAGAACCATGCGCCCGGCGCACAGACCCTTTTTTCCGCCGTCAAACTATAGCAAAAGTGGATTCGTACACGCCCTAAACGCACCTTCCCCAGGCGCTTCACGCCGTGCGCTTAGACCGTTAAAATAGGACCCACTGTGTGTGAGCAGCAACTTGAGGAGCTTATTCTAAAACATCGCCGACTGCAAAATTTAATTCATAAGCAAAAACATCTGATTTAACACTAAGGCGCCACAATATGAGTAAAATATCTAATTGCGATTATTTTGACTGACATTACGATGTGGTTCACCATATAGGAGGGAATGATCATTTTTGCATCATCGTTCTTATTTTCATTGAAAAATATTAAAATCTAAATGATTATAGTGTTGATTTTTGCGAGGATCTGTACCAAACAAAGATTTTTTTCTGTAGTCTGTAGGATAGGATTTGTAGGCCGGGACGTCTCTGCAGCACCACACTACTTCATTTATAACGGTTCCACACATATTCTGCCTCTAACAAATATTAGATTATCCAATAGGTTTGGATAATGCACTAGTCCATATTGCGATTTGCAATAAATTGCGATTAATTGTGCAGCCCTAGTTTACACCATACTAATGAATAACAAATCCTATCTTAACCCCGATAAGTAGATATGTCCACCATTATAACGTTTTACCTTCCTTTTGGAATAATAAAAAAAAAAAATATGTCAATTATAACAATGCATGTAAACACTTTAGGTTTAAAGTATTACTCCATATATATATATATACATATATATATATATATATATATATAGTATATGCAGTCAGGCTGCTTGGGTTCCATCTCAGCACCTCCTCCTCTGCTTTTTTTTTAAATTCCATCTCAGTTCCCTCACACACTCAGGTTTACAGTTTTCAACGTGCTGCGCTGGCAGAAAAGTCGAGAACCGAAGCGGCGAGATAACAGATCGACATTTCCTCCTCTCTGTGTCTGGTGGACTCTCAGTAGATGTAGGGGTGGGGGCGGGGAGGAGGAGAGGAAAGGAAAGAAGGCTGTATTTAAACAATGTTCCCTCCTCCTTCTCAATTCTGCCCATGGGCAAGAACAACCCGACCAGCTTTATCCTTCACCTCTCTCCCTCTCTTGCTTACTCTATCTCTCTGTAACACACACACACACACACACACACACACACCCTTAAGGATTATGGGTCCAGGGAGAGATCAACCTCTGTCAGCACCAGGAAATGAATCCATTGATTCTCCCTCCTTTAATATTCTCTTCTGCTCCTCTTTCTCTTTCTGTCCTAAACCAGGTGTGTGTGTGTGTGTGTGTGTGTGTGTCTCTGCCTGCCTGCATGAAAGGCTTAATAAAGCGCAGTGTGAAGGTGTGTGTGTGTGTGTGTGTGTGTGTGTGTGTGTGTGTGTGTGTGTGTGTGTGTGTGTGTGTGTGTGCGTGCGTGCGCTGGCTTTCTAATTACCATCCTGCCCGGCTCTCGAAGGAGAGATTAAAGAAGCGAGAGAGAGGTAGAATGGAAAAGTAGAAAGGCGGCGGAGGGGTGGATTGATGCAGTGCTGTGAATAAGAGATGTTTCTTTGACTCAGCTGATGCGGAGATAGGTGCAAGGAAGTGAGGGAGGAAGGAAGGAAATGCGGGGAGCAAGGGTCCAGGAAATGACGGCCGATCATATTCTGCTGAGATGATGAGGCATCAGCTTTCCTCTTTTTCTACATCTTTTTTTTTTCCTCATCCTCCTGTCTCCTACCTCCCATTTTTCTATCGCTCTTATCAGTGCACAGACCTTTTTAGAAAGTCAGTGTAATGTCACATCTCCTCTGCATCTACGCCTCATCCCTCGCCTTTTTCCCCTTCCTCTCTCTACTCTCACTCCATCCGCCAAATGTCACTTTGACCCGCCGGGGTCTCCAGTTAGAAAACCCTTCAGTGCAGAAGATGACAGCCAGGCTTTTAGGCTGAGATCAAATCAAAAGGTTTTCTCTCTCTCCTGCTCAGCCTCACAGCTCTGCTCTCTGTGTCACTGCCACACTGACAGCAGGAGGTCAGATCTTACATCATCTCAGTTGTAGTCTTGCTTTGCCAGACCTTCCTCCACAGCGCTGCGGAGGAGGGTCTGGCTAGTCCACACAGCATTCTGCGATGGGAGAACTTTCTTGGCATTTCTTTAAACCAATCACAACCGTCTAAGCGCCGAACGGAGCAAAGGAGCCTCTGCAAAATAGCCTCGGGATGGAACTTGTTTTGGTGGAACATTTGCATCCCGCAAAAGATAACGCCACATACAATATTAAATGAAGTTACAATACACAATACAGTAACGAGAGCTATTTAAGTTAGCTGGATGTGTACGTTCAAAAGTTGTTTTAATCGTGCGACAGAAAACTCAGATTGGACAGATAGTCTAGCTAGCTGTCTGGATTTACCCTGCAGAGATCTGAGGAGCAATTAACCCTAGTCCTCAGAAATCTAGAACGCCGACACAAAGGGAGAGGAAGGTGACCGACATCGGGCCGAAAAATGAGGGACATCTGGCGGAATTTCCAGCGGCAACGGAGCAATCCCGGAAGTAGAACGTCGTGGATATAGACTCTCTTTGTTGCAAGATAAAAGATAGAAAAAACACATTTTAGGAGTTTCACGTCAGCAAAAGGAGTCATCATCAGAAACAATTGTTATTGTCTCCAACCGTTTAGCTCAGTGAGATATCTCGAACATTATTTGATGGATTTACCATGAAGTTTAACTTGAAATGTCCACTTGTCAAACACTTTACTTTCATGACGGCTGCCTCCACAAGCAACGACTGAATTAACACAACAGACTTTTCTGATTTGACTTGAGGTTGCACATTGTCAGAAGGTATGTTGTTAAAGTTCTCATATTATGCTTTTTTGCTTTTTCCCTTTCCTTTATTGTGTTATATATCTTTTTTGTTCATGTTATAGGTTTACAAAGTGAAAAAGCCCAAAGTCCTCCCCAAAGGGACTTACCATCTCCAACAGAAAACACTGTTCACAAACTGCTCCAAACAGCTCTGTTGTAGTCCAGCCTTTACTTCAGAGACACACGTGGTCACTTTGGAACACACGTTATAATGCTCACCTAGCTGCTAGCATGGCACGCCCTCATACTCTGCTTCTGACTGGCTAGTAGTCCTTACCTAGGTACTGTCAGGGCACGCCCTCATACTCTGCTTCTGACTGGCTAGTAGTCCTTACCTAGGTACTGTCAGGGCACGCCCTCATACTCTGCTTCTGACTGGCTAGTAGTCCTTACCTAGCTACTGTGCATGTGCGACTCCCAACAAAGATGGAACAGAAGTGAGATGCCTCACTCTGTAGCTAAAACAGAGAGCTCAACACACAGGGTGAAAAGAGGAGCTGCAGCAATGTGCAGTACAACTAAAATATGGAGTTTTTTGAAAATTAAACCATGTAAACCTATTCTGATATAACCTCTAAATACAATTATGAACCTGAAGATGAGCATAATATGAGCACTTTAAAGCTTGTTTTTAGTCGCCTCGCGTTCAACGGATTCATTTGCATAAAGATGGGCATCGGCGAGCTTCTTGACGCGCAACATTTTCTCAAATGCACCGCCGCCTTCCCGGAATGCTTTGCGTGCACGTTGAAGTCGCTTGACGTCACCCATAGGAATAGAGTGGAGCGCGACGCGACAGAAGCGTCGCACGGCCAGGTGGATCTGCACCGTTATACGAGAGTCCGGCGAGTTAGCATTTGCAACAGTTTCTACATACTGACTTCAGTCTCGATATGATGAGTAGAATTAATGTCCCACCTCAAGTCATCCATTCACTCCCCCACACAGCAGACCAGTTTCTATATCTGACACCATTATCTCTTGACCTGCCTCACCTGCCTCCGTCACTTGAACGCACCGTCACATGTCTGCATGTGTGTAATATGTTCCTTTAGTTCACCCAACCTGAGGCCACGCTGACCTTTTCCCACTAATGATGCCCGCCCTCTTCTCCGCCAGCTGTCTCTCTATTTTTATCTTTCTCTCCATCTCTTTTACTGACTGTCAGTCTCTCTGTCTGTTTCCAATCTCAAGCACAAACATTTCAAATTTAGCTCAAATGAAATCAGAAATAGGTGAGCTTCTTTAAAGCTATAGTGCGTAGTTTCTGGCGCCCCCATGAGGAATTCTAAGTAATGACAACAGTGTTGGCGCATCCACATGATACACGCTTTCCGTGATCACGCACCACCCCTAAACCCTCTGACACACAGTTGCTAGTTGCTCTCTTTCTTTCCCTTATTGATATTCAGAGGATGAGAGGCGGTAAAACCCTGACCTTGTGTCTTGGGTGTGAAGGGAATGATCCGCCTATATTTTATACCTTTAGTGTCAATGTGGAATCTCCATAAAGTCACCTTTTCAGAAATTGAAACCACATTAATAAAAGATGTAGGGCTGCAACTAACAATTATTTGCATAGTCACTTAATGCGTTGATTATTTTCTGGATGAATGGATGAGTTGTTTGGTCTTTTAAAATGTCTGAAAATGAAAACTCAAAGATATTCAGTTTACTGTCACAGAGGAGAGAAGAAACTAGAAAATATTCACATTTAACAAGCTGACATCACACAAGTTTGACCTTTTTTTTCTGACTCAAACTGATTAATGTAATAGTTGATAACTTCCAACACAGTTTCACAGCACTTCATGAAATGGTCACATAATTTAATCTATTTGATTTGTGTACACAAAATCAATGTGTACACATTTTTTTCGTGATGGTCAGCACGTTTTTTTTTTTTCTCGTGATGGTCAGCACGTTTTTTATAATACCAACAATTGCATAGCTGTATACAGCGGGACGGGTTGGGTTTAGGAAAAGGAGGACGGTTAGGTTTAGGAAAAGAAGAACGTTGGGTTGGGTTTAGGAAACGTGACACGCGGGACACAATCTTGGGGCTCCTGGGTGAAAGTCCTGTGTTGTTTTACCCATCCACCACCCCAACCAACCTCCCTACGCTTTCATACTACTCGCTACCGTAGTCGCTCTTAATGCTACGTCACCTTCTCATTGAGAATCGTGCTGTGATCACGAAAGATACTTCCCATTGAAATACATTAGTTTAAAAAACGTGCTGACCACCATGAAAAAAAAACTAGATAAACGTGTCCATGTACACGAATCAAATAGATTAAATTACGTGAACATTTAATGAACTGCCGTGAGCCTGGGTTGTAACTTTAATCTGTGCAGCTCTTAAAAAGATAATTCTGTTGATGCTGTATTTCTGATGTTAATTGATTTCACAAACAATAGTGAGGAACCAAGTTCCCTGTTCCATGAAAGCATGTTTGGCCATTTATCTGGTTCACATGTTTCCTGGTGTTGGATTATTGGTGATCTTTTTCTCTCTGCTTCCCTCGGCTTCAGACAGCTGACAGCATGCCAGGTGTTCCCCTCCGGTTCACTTCTAATTGTATAGCTCTGACTCACTGCTGTCAATTACACACTCAGCTTGTTGTCGGTCCATCACCCCGTGTAGGGCTTTGTATTGGTACACCTTTAATCAGAAAGCCATGCTCGGCTCCCATCATGCCTTTGTGGTTATTTATATATATATATATATATAGATATATATATATATCTGGTGGGAAAGTACTGGACAGTTCACAGGATGCTGTTTCTGTATATGCAGAGATTCAACAAAACACAGTTTCTGGATTTTTGCTTTTAACCCTCCGGTTGTCCTCGGGTCAAATTTGACCCATTTTCAAAAAGTTTCTATATCACAAATTTGGGTTTCCTTCAACCAAATTGTCCAAATAAATGACATAGATGGTTCTGTACAACCATTACTCTTCTCTAAAATAAGTGATCAGTTCACTACTTTCATTGAATTTGAAAAAAATCGTGAAAAAAATACTACAAAAAAGTGTCGATAAAGTTGACCAAAGCGTAAAAAAAATGAGTTTTAATTTAAAAGTTTGGCCCAGAAAAACAAAAAGTTGCAGGCTGGACAAGAAGGCAACACGAGAGTTAAGGAAGTTACATATTGTTTCACGCATTTATATTTCAACACTTGTGTTGCTGTTTTTATGTATGTACACTATCGGTCAAAAGTTTGGGGTCACTTATAAATTTCCATTCCACTCCATTCCAGACAGAATACCAGCTGAGATCAGTTGCATTGTTTTTTTAACCAGGGCAGCAGTTTTCAGATTACATTATGTGTTTTCTTAATGTCAAAAGGGTTCTCGACTGTTTTTTTTTTTTTCAGAAGTGGCTGAAGAAACACTTGAAATTCCATGCTTTTTGGTCTAAACGTCATACCCAAATTAAAAGTGGTACAGCTCCCATATACTTTGACACTCTGGGGTGTGGCTGACATCATTGGAATGGTAACACTCAAGTTTTTGTTCGAAGTGTCAGGGTGATTCTAGGCCTTACTGACACAAAGTTACAGAGGCTAGAATGGAGTTTTTCTTTATTTCCGTCCAGGTCATACATCTGTAAAATGATTAAAATACACTGCTGTAAACACATCTGACGGGTGACAGACAACACAGGGCATTAGCCACATGTCTCTGCTTACTACAGAAAAAAATGAAGCCAAAAGACTCAAAAATTGATTTTATATGATTTTGTTTCTACAGATATGTCTGTGCGTTTTTTTATTTCCATTTGAAAAGTGCAAAGAAAAAAAGCCAAAAAACTACAAAATACAACACTTCTCAAATACACAAACACACCCACATCAATCACCTTTCCAATGATATCAGGCACACCCCAGAGTGTCAAAGTATATGGGAGCTGTACCACTTTTAATTTGGGTATGACATTTAGACCAAAATGCATGGATTTCAAGCGTTTCTTCAGCCACTTCTGTCTACAACAGTCGAGAACCCTTTTGCAGTTATGTAAGCACATAATGTAATCTGAAAACTGCTGCCCTGGTTAAAAAAACAATGCAACTGATCTCAGCTGGTATTCTGTCTGGAAATGGAGTGGAATGGAAATTTATAAGTGACCCCAAACTTTTGACCGGTAGTGTATGTATGTGTAATACATGCCTCAATTCAAATGGGGTCCCACGGTGGTCCACTGGAAGGGACTTCACTTCTAGACCAGTGGTTCTACATCAAGTCATGATGTACACTTTTTCCATTTTCTGCCTCTAGGGGTTTCTCAATTAAAACAGAAACAAAATATAGAGTTTGGTGACGTCATGAGGCTGATTCAAACCGCTAAAAAACAATGAATAAAGTAGTCTCGCTTTAAAAATCATCTGTTTGTTGGAGGTGATTAGTAGGGTTGAAGGGGGGTGGGGGGGGCATAGTATCGTGATATTATCCATGGCAATACTGTATCGATACACAAACACCAAGTATGGATCTATTATTATATAATGTTTGTGTTGGTCAGTTTGTCCCATTTTGCAGCAATGAAATTGACGTGAGATGAACAAATAAAGGAATGTATCTGTAACAGATGTTGACAAAGTTTCCTTTTGGGGACATCATTTGAAGTTGGGAAACATTTTAAGTTGGAAAAAAGGTAATAAATTGCAATCTATCGCAGAATATTGCAATATGTTTAAAATCTCAATAATATCGTATCGTGACATAATTATTGGGTAACACTTTACTTGAAGGTATCTACATAAGAGTGATATGACACAGTCATGAACACATGAACCCTAACTCTAACCCTAACCATAAATTGTCATGACAAAAACCGAATGACATTTACTAAAAGAAACATTATGAGCAAGCGAGGACAGGATCTCAGTACTCAGTAATAATGGCCTGACTTGATCAAACATATACAATAAAGTTATTGATCCTATTTAGAGTGATGTAGGAATAATGGCAGTGTGTTGTCGAACAGTTTATCAGTGATACGGGATCCCAACCTGCGACCTTTCCTCTGAAGAATATAAAAGATAGATGCTCAAGTTTCCAGAGGCAGGTTGAGCTACATTTCTCTCCGTTTTAGACTGTGTAATTTAATAAAAAATTAATGGGGAATACCATTTCATACATATAGATTGTGAACATGGAGTGGTCGAAAAAGGGCAATATAACCCGAGCGTTGGGTTGGATTTAGTGTCGTGCCTCGTATGAAATCCTGAGTGGCTCTATTTCTTCTTTGTGGCCGCTGCATTATTCACAGAGCTGTCATGAGCACACAGAGAAGTAACACTTGAGGTCATGCTTCTCTCTAAATCCTGAACGACATTTCAACGTATTTCATGTCATTATGAGCATTGCATTATTCAGAAGCTTAAATGACACACACTGCCATATTTAAACTGCAATTATCTTGGCTCTTTCCTGATTTTCATTATGCAGGATTCTAGCTTGTTCCCTGCCCAAGGCAAGGGTAATAAAGTGTGTAAAGGATAACCTCCACTGCCTGTACAATCCAACTGCTGCTATTCGTTTCATGTGAATGCATCATACCTCAGCCCGCTAAGGAGCTGGTTGAACACGAAAACGGGGCGTTTGTTTCTTAGTGCTGGAAATGTTTGAGTGCCTTATTGTCTGTTTTTCTTCCAGAAAAGGGGAATGGAACTCTAAGTTGGATATGTCAATCAGCTTATTTTTACATAACAAAATTAATCAAACAAAATAAGTCAAACAAGTATCTCGCGTTCTACTAGGGTTGGGTACCGAAACCCGGTTCCACTATGGAACCGGTTCCTACGCAACCGGTAGGAATCGGACCGGATTAGAACGCAAATTTCGGTTCCTCATTTTGGTTCCACTTAATGTGTCGACTGAAATATTTTCCCTCTGTCGCTCCGAAACGGACGTAAAAAAATCACACTTCCTCTGTAGTCTACTGTTAGCTAGCTACCGTAAATGTAGGCTACTTTTAAAATGCCATATTTTCCCTCTGGGCTCACCAAAACGGTCGTAAAAGCATATTAACCGTTCAACAACTCAACATTTATTTTATTGTTACTTGTTAATAGTATAACTGTTATTTATTGTTAAATTATTGTAGTTGTGTGTTAGGTGACTTAAGGCCCAGACGCACAGAGCCGACAGCCAAACGTCGGCAGAAAAGGCAGTTGGGCTGATCAGTCTCCCCAAATTGGTCAATAAAGTGCCTCGAACACACCAAAGCGACGAATACGTAATACGTCTCCATAACAGCAGGTGGCGCTAATCTGTATTGTCGCCCAAAAATGAAAACCGGCAGCTGATTGGACGAACGTGTCACGTGGGTCTGGTTTCTCGGGAAATTCAAAGACAGGCTGTCATGGCGGCTTGTTCAGAATACAATCTCATATTGTACTAAAATAGTTCACCGAAACGTGTTTCTGAAAACATTTTAAGAGAGAAATAGGCCATGCAGTTGCTGAATCTGTCTTCATATCAGATCGACAAAGGTCAGTTTAAAAGATTTTCGTCAGATTTTTAGAGACTCTAGATTATACATGTCAAATCGGCCAAAATGAAGGCCGACGGCCCCTCGGACGGACGACGGCACGGAACACACAGAACAGACTCGAGTCACTGACCTCGCCAGACTGTCCGACGGCCGATTATCGGCTCGGTGTGTCCGGGCCTTTAGGTTTACTTATTATATAGTTTGCCTTGGAAATGTCCACATCCTTCAAACTCCATAGAGAATCCTGCTTTTATGCACATTTCAGGACCTACTGCATGAGCAGAAATGCAAAGTGTTTTATAAATACTCACATGGTTTGATTATTCACGGCAAATGTAGTCAGTTTTCCCAGTGACAATAGCTGAATTTAACAGCAAGCATGTGAATCTGTAATGTGTGTGTGATAAACTGAACAGAATCAACCAAGAAAGAAGACTTCATAGTCCAGAAATGTCCTACAAAGCATATCACGGACAGAATTGTCCGCTAAAACTATAAAACTTTTTTTTTCTGTAGGTTGCCATATTGAGCCCTAATCTGTCCTTTATTAAGCTACACAAGGAATTGAACAACTAACCCTGAAAGTGCCCCTGTATTTGCTGTGTAAAGTTATTTATCGAAGTCTCGGGCTGAGACACAAGTTACCTCGAGCAACAACAAGGCCACAGGCAACCAAAGTAGTGTGTCTGAGAGAGAGAAAGAAAGCCAGAGGCCTTCATTCGGCCATTAGCCTGACCCAGAGCACTGCGGCACTTATAGACCAGACCTCTATAATAGACCGGCTGTGTTTCTTTAGCATGCACGCACACACACACGCACGCACACACAAACTGAGGCACTATTTAGAGACACTATCTCTATCTTTTTCTCTTAACTGTCCTCTGAAACGCACGGAAAAATGCACACACAAAGGCTCAGCGGGTCAGCCTAGGCTTTATGATTCCATTCCCTGTCTCGTCACCTCCGCTCCAGTGTTGATAAATAGCTACTGCCCTGCACCGGCAGGCACCTGGCACCTGAATAATATATAAGACATATAGGACACACACACACAGAGGACACACACACACACACACACAGACAATGGACGCGGGAACCTGCAGGAACACACAAACATGCATAGAGAGAGACTTTTTTGAAAGGCTCTGGTTCCGGAGAGTCCCATTCAATATCTCCATTGACATAGCAGAAAATGCTTATATATAGGTACGATGTGCAGTGGGCTTCATGATCTCTGAGAATGTGAACAGCATTTTCATCCACTATTACACACACACACAGACACACACACATTCTCGTCATTCTCATAGCCCAGAACAAAAAAACATTTGATTCGGCGCAAAAAAAAAAAACACATTTTGAAAATGAAAAAGGTACAAGAACGTGTACAGAAACGATCGTAGACTTCAGTGGTAGCAGTTCACTATAGCTGCCGGCGAGTACGGTGGACATTTCCATGGTAACAGCAAACTCCACAAATCACAGACGCCGCTGTTAACACTTAGTATTTTGGGTAGTGTAGTACTTCTCCGTGACCTCGCAAATAAAACGTGTTTTTTTTATAAACAAGGTTGATTTGTTTTTTTTTTCTGACTTGTGGCCAGGAGCATAAACCATCGTTTCACAGTCTCCCAAATCTATCTGTCTAATGTCTACCTTGGATGTTTCAAATGAATGGGATTTTTACTTCCGGAACCACACAGTTCACCATTCATTGGGAGTGGTGTTTATGTCTTTCTGATTAACGTACGTCCAACATTTACTGTCTTTTAACTCAGGTTTGGTTCAGGAATTTAGTCCATATTGGATGGCATCACAATTAACGTCCAATGACAGACTGATCTCAAGAAGTGGCGTATGTATGATACGCCAATTCATATGCCATTTTGGCGTGTTATCAAGAAGCATATTCGCTTTTTGGCGTATTTATCAACGCCGTTTGGCCTCCATTGACTTGCATTACCTTGCGATTGCGTGTCAATTTACTCCGTAGCGAGTAGTATGAAAGGCCAAAAATCTGCGTAGAGAGGTTGGTCGGGGTGGAGGATGGGTCAAACAACACAGGACTTTCACCCAGGAGACCAGGGATCGTCTCACGCGTCACGTTTCCTAAACACAACCATCGCTTTCTTCTTTTACTAAACACAACCATCCCGTTCTTCTTTTCTTAAACACAACCGTGCCGTTGTTGTCCCGCGTTGTGCCATTGTTGTCCCATGTCCCATTCTTCTTTTCCTAAACCCAACCCGTCCGATGTATACGGCGTAGACATACACACCAGACTGATCTCAAGAAGTGGCGTATGTATGACACGCCAATTCGAATACCATTTTGGCGTGTTATCAAGACGCAAAGACGCTTTTCCTAAATCCAAGTCCACTGTATACGGCGTAGACATACATGCGGATAGCTCAAAATGCGTACAGATAACACGCCACTTGGCTTTAGAAAGTGACGTGTATGTTTATGCGAAGTCATGATATCACGTTGCAAAATTAAGAGGTTAAGCGTGCATTCACACACACTGAAAACCTGCGAAAATGCAGGTCTCTTTGTGTATTTTGAATTGCGTTTTACTGTGTTTTAGCTGCAGCGGTGGGAGCCGCAGGGGTCTGCAGCAAAAGTTCTCTATCTCTATCGCTGCCACAAGAAAGTTTAAAAAAAAACAAAAAACACAAGCACTGAACTTCCCGGGAGTTTGTGGAACAGCTGACTCCCTCTGTCTCTTTTCTTTATCTCTTTCACTGCGAAATGAAACTGCCTTCAAGTGCAGTCGGAAATGTCGAGATCTATAAACGATCTGACGGAAAAAACAGTAACTTAAATCTTCTTGTGCTACATTGTGGGGTTAAAGTACAACACAACGTCACATAAATGGGCCGTAGTGACCCGCCGCACAACCCTGCGGTAAAACGCTGGATCGCCTTTGTTGGTCTGAATGTGCTTTAAGTCCAATCGCAGGAAGTAGCATTCCCTATAGAGATGGAAAGTAATAGTTTGGGGGTCGGGGTGATGGGCACAAACACAATATAGTTCCTAAGGCAGCACAATATATTGTTTTTTTTTATTGTCATCGCAATATCAACAGGCGCAATAAACACATCACGAAAGGCTGCGACACATTGCGATAGACGTTAAGATATCTTTTGTGTTAGATGAAAGAAAATATCCGCATATCTGCTGCCATGTTCAATTCAATGTTCAATTTGTTCAATAAAATGTCTTTCATTTTTTTTTAATTCAACAGCTTTTAGTATTTTAGCAGAATACTAAAAGCAGCAGAAATGCAGAACTGAGTAATCATTAATATCTGTTTATTTATTGCAAGCAGTATTGTTATCGCGATAATCAACAACGTTATCACATATTTTCCTCAGATCATGCAGCTCTAATAGTTCCCTAAGCCTAACATACAGTAGTACATAGTTGTCAAGTGCTGATATTGTTAAAAATTTATTAAAAACATAATCCATGGTTTATAGAACAAGGGTTCAATATTGACGTTCTCGGCAATTGTTTGGTCTCCGCCAACTCCTGAGGGAAATAACAGCTTAATGCTCCACGTATGTTCACCAGCTAGTTTCTAACTGTGTCTGTTTGCTGTTTGCTGCTCAGCAGGTCGTGTTCAGTGGCTTTATAGAGAGCTTGTTTGATGAAAACAGCTGCTGGAAACACTGAGACTGAACTAGGCAGGAAATGTGCCGTAAAACCAAAACATGGGCTGCTTCTTGAGTCTCTTATTTGATAGCTCCTCACTCCTTTGCTTGAACCGGAAGTTGTTCTGGCCCTCATACGGATGTCTGAGGAGCTACGATCGAGGATTCCCTTCCCGGAAGCCGTGCAGCTGAAAGTCGTTTCTAACTCTGCCCACACAGCTGACGGATTCACGTGACGCTTCAGAGTAAATGACAGCTCATCCCTCTAAAAACACACACACAAACGTTTCCTCTCTTCTCGCATGATTTCCTCGCGTCTCTCCCGTGCTTCCTCGTTGGGACGGACTAAGACGCGGAAGAAGAGGACGGAAAGCAAGGGAAGGAAACGCGGGTGCAATTGAAGAACATGGGTTGTACCCTAGGAGTTAAAAGAGGCTGAAGAGCTGCAGAGTTGATGATCATTCTCTGTGGGTTTGTCAGCATAGGCGCCGATACCGTGGGTGCTCCGGAGCTCGAGCACCCACGGAAAATACTGAGCACCCAGTGCCAGACTGCCAGTAGGCTACATTCATTTAAAATTAAACATTGCAGTTGGTGCTAAGTGGAGCGTCTGTCATAGTGTGCCTAGGCTACTAGACAGGTGGAGTTGATTCTTAATTTCCCACGAAGCTGATCACGGTTATGTGTTCATCTCCAATCCTATCTGTATTTGTGAGAAGTGGTGCTGTCCTGAGGTGAAAGATAGCCTACTTTACGGCTTTATTATCGAGTTAATAGGCGTGTGTGTTCGTGCCGTGCGCCCATGAGCACCCACGGAGGAAAACATAAATCGGCACCTGTGTTTGTCAGTATAGGAAACGTCTTCACGTTACACACTAATGTGAGTCAAAACAAACTTAGTGGAGTTTTAGGAAAATAGACTAAATTGTAAAATGGTAAAAAGAAAGTATGTTTGGTAGGCACATTACTACAGAGTATACCGTCAGGGTGCAATTTTCTAAGGGGGATGCGTGGGATTGCCCCCTTTTGTGGTCTACATATCCCTGCCTCTGCTGAATAATTTTTTTTATCCCCCCCCCCCCCAAGTTTAGGCGCCAAAACCACTCGATAACTTAAGGAAAAAGATCGTGGTTTGGATTAAAACACCCCTTAGGAACGAACAAGCATTTCCTGAGTGAAAGGATTTTTGTTTTCGCTGAAAAGTGAACTCTGCTCTCCAACTTGACAGCACAGTGTTTTATGTTGACACCATGTTGTGCTATTTCATTTTGAGATTATTTTCCCTTGGATATTGAAGTGCATATTTAAGTGTTTTGGCATGCCTGGCCCAGTGGCTCTATATCCATGGTTGTATTGAAAGGGGGATTTCATTCTTGCATGTTTTGTTTTGTTGTGCATGATCAAAAAATATCCCCCCTCTGCTTTTTTCACAAATCGCACTCTGTATACCGTGATACTACGATAAAGAAAAACTAATGTCTCTGTCAGACCTTCTTACAGTACGACATGTCCTTATGTCTATATTCCTGCATGTTTGTGTTTTTCCTTGTGTGTGTGTAGCAGAGCGAATGAGTGGGTCCAGCGTAAGCAGTAATCTTGGTTGTTTCAGAGCGTGGCCTAGTTCACAGCTCCCATGTTTCTCCACTTAGTTATCATTCCAGCGATAACATCTCTTTCTCTTTCTCTCTCTGCAACCCAGATTACTCTGCCTTTGTTCTGTTTTTTTCTCAGTTATTTTTACAAGCTGTTCTCTCATCTTTCCTCCATCTCTGTCTGTACCCAAATTAGTTAAGAAATCAGAACATCACAACAATCGATCTTAAGGGTGGCGCAGTTCTGCTGCTGTTTCTGTGCCTGAAAAGCCACCGCAAAGCCAGTTTTCTGCCACACAGTAGCTTTGTTTTTTGATAGCAAATTTTATTTTAACATAATAAGTTTAATATTCTACAAGATTCTCATATATTCCTATTTGTGTTATAGACTTAGAGACTCCAAGGAAGAAGCAACTGGCATCATAAACTCTGGCCTAGTTGAGAATAATGTATGGTTTGCTAAGCTTGGGCAGAAGACCCTTTCAGATGTGCCATTTTCTCTGCATTTGCAAATGTAAATAAATACTCAAAGACCAAAACTTTGGTTTCATTCTCAGTAACTCTTTATTAGTTTCATTCCTTGTGATTTTAATCTACTCTCCTGCTGTTAACAAGAAAACTTCCACCACAGTTTCTGAAGTTTAAAATGCGTAAACTCACTTACATTCAATGCGGAAGCCGGCCTTGTCCACGTCGTCTGAAATTGTCGAAAAGCCCAAAGAGATATATAACGAGTGTGTCAAACATCTTGCGTGAAAGGTTTGCCTGGAACACACCAAGAATAAGACCCAGTTAGGGCGGCAACTAACTATTATTTTTATTGTCGATTAATCTGTTGATTATTTCATCGATTAATCGATCAGTTGTTTGGTCTCTAACGTGTCAGAAAATGGTGAAGAATGTCGGTAAGTGTTTCCCAAAGCCCAAGATGACGTCCACTGGCTAGTCCACACAGCATTCTGGGATGGGAGAAAAACATGCTCTGGTTTACTGGCATTTCTTTAAACCAATCACAATCATCTTGGGCGGCGCTAAGCGGCGTGCAGAGCCCCGGTGCAGCTAGAAAATAGCCTCGGGATGGAACTTGTTTTGGTGGAAAGTGTGCATGTTCAAAAGTAGTTTTAGTCGTGCAACAGAAAACTCAGATTGGACAGATAGTCTAGCTAGCTGTCTGGATTTACCCTGCAGAGATCTGAGGAGCAGTTAACCATAGTCCTCATACATCCACCGGAGGTTAGAATGGCAACACAAAGGAAGCGTTAGGTAACGGAAACGTGGAAAGTCGTGACTAATCAGCAGTGGATGTGACGATGTCAGGTCATGAGCCTGCCATACATGTGAAAATAGAAGTGTCTCCAGCTTTGAGAGATGTTTAGTAGGCTGGGTGAACTGATCAGGACAGAGACGTTTGTATTTACTACAGCCGGCAAAAGCAAAGAGACAAAAGTGGAAATGGACCGAATTGGAAAAAGATGGGTGGGCTGCTTCAGGTCGATACATTTCAATCATCTGTCCAGTACGGTGTTCACTGTCTCTGCATCACTGTCAGCTTCTGACCCCAAAACTGAAAAAAGCAATGTTTGTCTCTCCAACTTCCTTTCGTCATCTCTCTTCTTGTTCTTGCTTCTGTTATTTCTGTCTGTGTTGTGTCTCATCTTCGCCTCGTTTTTCTCCACTGTGACACTTTGTTTTCTCTCCCTCACATCCCTCTCCGTCTTTCTCTTTCCTGTCTACCCTCGTGGCCTCTTTCTCATCACTTTTGCTCACTGTCTTTTTCTTTGTCTTCTCTATTCCCCATATTTCCTCTCTTTCACTGGCGTCTCCCTCGCCTCCCCTCTTTAATCTCACTCTACCTTGTACCCTTCTGATTTTCAAGTTGGAAGTTGAAAGTGCTACATCATTCCGGAGCAGAAGAGACAAGGCTCTGTCTTTCCTCTCTGTGTATATTCTCTCCACTTCAATTTTGTACTCCAACTTCAATCTTTTGTGTTATTGGAAAGGTCCTCTGCCCTTAATTGTGTCAGATGTCTACTTCTCTTTGTCTCCAGGACAACCGTAACAGACGTCATTACAACCAGCAAAGCCGCAACATCAATACAAGGATCTAAACGTGTGTGAACGAGGACTATCATGTCTTAATTAGATAGAGACATGGCGAGACAGAACGATAAGGGACAGGGCTTCACTTTGCAGCAGCAGATTTACTTTAAAGGTTAACGTGGACTGGCAAACGTGACAATATCTGATTTAAAAAATACAGCATACAAAGATCAAAGTCAACACTTCAAGTAGCGGCGATAAGAATGGAACTTGAGTGACACCTTAAAAGGGCAAAATGAAATTCAACTTTAGATTAGATTAGATTCAACTTTATTGTCATTGCACAAGTGAGGACAACCAGTACAACAAAAATGCAGTTTAACATCTAAAACACAGAATGCAGTATGATCATGTTTACTCTCTGGATAACAAATAGGAAAAGAGCTGCAAAGGTGAATCGATTATTCAATTAGTTGTAAACTAGTAAATGAATCAGCAACTCTTTTGATAATAGATTAACCGGTTTGAGAACAAATTCTCTGATTGCAGCTTCTTAAATGTGAATATTTTCTAGTTTCTTCACTCCCTTGTGACGGTAAACTAAATATATTCATCACCAATCGTCATCTTGGGCTTGGGGAAACACTGATTGACATTGTTAACCATTTTCTGACATTTTATAGACCAAACAACGAATCCATTACTCCAGAAACTAATCGACTGATTAATCGACAATACCAGTAGTTGTTAGTTGCAGCCCTAGATAGTAGGGGTGGTACGGTTCACAAAATACACGGTTCGGTTCGTATCACGGTTTTAGGGTCACGTTTTTCGGTTCTGTACAGTTCTTGTTATTTTTTCTTTTAATCTTTAACACTCCAGAAATATACTTATATATACTATATGATTATATAGCTAAAATTAGCATATTGAATGCATGTTGCACAATACATGCACACAGTGGCAGTTATATCTATTGTTTTATTTCCGCTGTCATCATAGGTGACATGAAATCTAACATGTTCCCACACACCAGACTATATACGACGCTAGCACATCCTCCAACTCCGGGCAGCCTTCCTCATCTTTCCCACTTACCATTTCTGCATGTGACGTGACCTGCAGCACTCCACACTCCACCTGAGGAGCGGTTGGCTCGGTGCCTCTCAAAATCTGACGAAAATCTTTTAAACTGACCTTTGTTGATCAAAAAAACAGACAGATTCAGCAACTGTATGGCCTATTTCTCGCTTAAAATGTTTTCAGAAACACTTTTCGGTGAACTATTTTCGTAAAATACAAGATCGTATTCAGAACGAGACGGCATTAGAGTCTGTTTTGAAATTCGGGAGCAGCAAGAACCATGTGACGCGTTCGTCCAATCAGCTGCCATGTGTTGCGTTCGTCACGCTCCTCCCCCTCGTCGTTTATATACTGTCTATGGTCGTTTCCAGTAAGTGTTTTAACATAGGTGTCGAAAGTGGGCACTATGGCAGGAAGTGGTTAGTGCACATTAACAGTGTACTGACGAACCGTGCGACGCACACACGCTCCGTACCACCCCTACTAGATAGGATTCATCAAACACAAGATCATTTGAGATGAACTGAAATAGAATGAAACACCAACATGTAAAGGTCCTTTTGTGAGCTCGATCTTTTTGCATTTAACATATAACTGCATGTAACATTGTGCAATCAAAGTGAAATGTTGCTCTGCTGAAATGCAGCTTTTATTCTATTAACTCAATTTTCTATGCAATCAGACTGTTCAACCAATCACAACATGCAACGGCACATCTACAAGGGAAACATAACTGCAACAGATCAACTTATTGTTTGCTTCTGGCACTTTTAAAAGGTTAATATCAAACACACTTATTGGCAGTTCAGACCCAGTTAACAGTGAAATGAGAACACATGTTAACGATTGTGCACATGTGCCCTCCGGTCAGTGATGGAAATGACTTCTACATGATTTGATCCTGGACCAGCTGATTGTTTGCCACAGTCTCTGTAAATACATTCCAGCAGACCTACAGATTCTGAATGCAGCACAAACGCACAATCTCACAATGTTAACGACAGTGAGAAATAATGTGTGCATATGCCCCGTGATCGGGATCCGCTCCAAAATTGAATGGATTCTTCCTCGGCGCATTCTTCACCCTTCCACCAAGTTTCATGAAAATCCGGCTAGTAGTTTTTCTGTAATCCAGCAAACAAACAAACCAACCAAAAAACGAACAAACCAAGCCGAAAACACAACCTCCTTGGCCAAGGTAACGCCACCTCAAAATTTAAAAACAGATTTCTTATCTCTTACCTAAAATGCTATTTAAAAAAAAAAACACTCCCAGAGGTTGTTTGTTCAAGCAGCAGTTACCTATATTGACGTTTTTAATGACAGCGTCCTCTAGTGGCTGTAGTAATTATGATGGAAACAAAGCAGGACGTAAAGACACCAAGTATAAGAGCACCAGATTTCTGCATAAGGAGGCAGTCAGGGGCAGTAGACTTTTACCCGGGAGAGCAGGGTTCACGTCCCATTTAAAAATAAAAGCAGGACGCATGGATAGCTCACCTGGTAGAGCGCGCGGCCATATATAGAGGTTTACTCCTCGACGCAGCGGCTCTTTTGCTGCATGTCACCCCCCCTCTCTCTCTCCCATTTCATGTCTTCAGCTGTCCTATAGAAACAAAGGCCTAAAATGCCCCAAAAATAATCTTAAAAAGCAAACGGCGAGTTGTTTTTTAACTTTTAATGTCACGTTCAATGTCACGTGTGTAACCTCAAGTGAAGTAGTCTATATCCACAACGTTCCACATCTGGGATTGCCCCATTGCTGCCGGAAATTCTGCCAGATGTCCCTCTTTTTGGCCGGATGTCCGCTACCTTCCTCTTTCTTTGTGTTGGCGTTTTAACCTCTGGTGGATTTCTGAGGACTATGGTTAACTGCTCCTCAGATCTCTGCAGGGTAAATCCAGACAGCTAGCTAGACTATCTGTCCAATCTGAGTTTTCTGTTGCACGACTAAAACTTTTGAACGTACACACGTTCCACCAAAACAAGTTCCTTCCCGAGGCTATTTTGCAGAGGCACCGTGGCTCCGTCCGGCGCTTAGCACCACCCAAAGAAATGCCAATAAACCAGAGCACGTTTTTCTCCCTTCCGGGAATGCTGTTTGGACTAGCCAGACCCTCCTCCGCAGCACTGTGGAGGAAGGTCTGGCAATGAGAGACTACAAGTGAAGTAACTTCTGATTTGAACCCAAACCAAAACATTTTTTTTAAAGTTAAACAATTAGTTTTGGTGCCTTAACATAACCAAACTGCGACCGTTTCCCAACGTTAACGACATTTTTAAAATGGCGACCATTAACATTACATTCTCTGTAGATAAAGTGTCTTAAATATATTTATTTATAAAAAGAATTTATACATAGGACCAGTTGTACTTGCTGCTGGCAAGGTTCCATGTTTACAGTAACTCTGTAAAGCTGAATTGTTTCGAGCAAAGCTCTGAGATTGCCATGGTCGGGAGGTTCAATTCCCCACAGCCAGTAGTGGTAAAAGGTTGGGTTTTTTTTTCTAAAAGTTTAGTAAACAATGGACGAACCAACCCATCCAGCACAGCATTAATACGAGAAATAGTTTGTCAAATAGTTTTTTCCCAAGTTTTGTTATTCTCAAATTTATTGCATGAGGAAGAAATTACTTGGACATTTCATTGTGATGGGGAAGTCCATTTGTGTCGCAGTTCAGTCCCTTCATTCTATCTGGTTCAATACACACACACACACAGCCGCAAACCTTTCCTGTCCTCCTCTAGCACGGAATAATAGTCAGTCACAGTGAACACTGAAATTGATTTCTGCTCCTGTGGTTAAGCTCTGTGCCTGGTATTACTGTAGCATCAATATGGGGCTTTCAAGGAAATGCTGTACAGAAAAAAATTACAAAATCGTAACAATGTTCCAATAAGTTAATGTGACAGAGTGCAGAGTTTACTCCTAGGGTTTAGCGTGTTTGCGAATGAAAATGATGGCTTTTGACACCCACGAAAAGCGCCATGATGACAAAAAAAGTCTTCTACACAACAACACGTGTATGCCAGGGATTCTAAAAAAATCTAAAATTTCAAAATCAAAAGTATTTTGTTCTAGGTCTTAATCATTTTAAACGGGCCTTTTTTTTCCCTACGTGCATGTAATGCCTCTAATGCTCATTGAAATGTGTTTTTTCGCTTGTCTGAATATAATTTGCTGTATATGTACAGATCATTATTACTGTGTAACTTATGCAATTTGAATACATTTATTTACTCTGCAAGGACTTTTGTGACTCTGCATTTTGTAGTACTTTTATGTCGTGATATAGGTCTTAAATTTCATTCATAATTGTCTTAAAAAGTCTTAAATTTGACTTGGTAGAACCTGCAGAAACCCTGCTATGCAACAAAACAATCTAAACTACATGGTGCATTTACTAGCTTTCAACCACATCTCATGCTTCTTTCTCCATCCGTCCACTGACTCCCAGTCGATGACGTTTTGTCCCCTTCCCGGTCGATGCCGTGACGTTTTTTGGTCTGGTGGTCACAGACAGAAATGGGCTTCATTGAGAGTGAGAACATAAAGCTAACCAACCACAGGAAGCAATCTGAAAGATGAAGAAGGGGGCCTGAACTGTCACTCTTAATGTATCTCCAACTAATATAAACACTAAAAAAAGAGTATGGAGTATCACAGAAGTTGCAGCTGGTTCTCTGACCTATTGTGACTTTTAAAAACTGCCTTTTCTTAACTGGACTACGCAGAATGAGTGGTGGTAAAGAAGGCCATTCTTTAAAGAAGAAAGAACAATAGAACATTGTATACATTAACTTTAAATGTAATTATTACTGTATAATAATTAGTGACCGGAATATGCAGTCCCTCCAGAAAAACGCGATTATGCGATCACATAATTCAATGCATAATCAGCCAAAGTCCTCATATTTATGCAGGGGCCGCATTTTTTCAAATACGCTGCACTTTCGCCGCATAAATTGCCGATTTCCGCGCAAAATATGCGGGGCTTGCATGATTTCATAGTCCCCGCATTTTCGTTGCAAAAAAGTCACATGTATCTTAGCAGAAAGTTGAAAAATGTTACGTTTACTTCACACAAGAGCAGCCATTTTCCCCTGTTGCCATGGGAACGTTATGAAGTGACGTTATGAAGTGACGTTATGAAGTGACGTAATTACGTGACGTGAACATCATCGAAAAGCTGCAAACCCCGCGATGAAGCCATGATGAAACCGCAGTTTTTGCAAGTTCCCGCAATTTTTGCAAGTTCCCACAATTTCATTGCATAAAATTGCATAAATATCCCGCATATTCCATCGCATTTTTTAAGAAAACGTGCCGCATAATCAAGGATTTTTTCCCGCAACAATCACAAAACAACTCCGCATTTTTTTGGAAGGACTGAATATGGGAACCATGTGTATATATTGTGCTTGTTTATAGCTCATTTCACCTATAATGCAAGGTAGGGCGTCACGGGGTCTGACAAGAATCATTGTCTATTTATGCACCTGGGTCACCTACATGGCCAAAGCTAGAGAAGGGGTGAGTCTGGGTTCTTACATTTCCTGTTGACTGCAAATTTCACTTCATTACTGTACTCTATGCTGCTGTTGTCAGTAATGCCTGGCCCATATCTCAAAACCGGAAATCTTGCGCTATTAAACGTGACTTTAGAGGATACAAACATGATGAAAACTGAAAAACCGCGCTCCCCAGGCTGGGCTTCCTAGGGCAGATCCTGTTGGGATAGTCTTCCGAACCATCAACGAAATCCGGGCTTGACTGACCGTTGGGGTCTGGGGACTGGAGTGGGGAATCGGCTTGGTTCTTGTTTGGTTTGTACCCCCAGCTTGTAAAATACTGAGACTTGGTCAGTGGCTTCAGTGTCGGATACCGGCGCCAATATCCCCCTTCAGCGTCTGTATGGAACACACCGGGCAGAGCAGCAGCTCAACCACGGGGCTGTAAGATGACGTAGTGTTAAGAGCAACAACGGTAGAGAGTAGTATGAAAGACCCAAAATCCACATAGGGAGGAAGGTTGGGGAGGTGGATGGGTCAAACAACACCCCGTCTACCATCTTTTCCCAAACCTAACTGTCCCGTTCTTGTGCTGCATGTCAGTTAAACGTACGTCCCGACCCAGAGCAACAAATAGTGACACCAAGAGTCCTGACCCAGAGCGTCAAAATATGACGCTAAAGGAGACTTTTTGCATCAGTAACAAACGCCAAAAGGCACCAGACCAAGCGTCACGTTTTGACGCGATGGGAGTGAGAATGCAAACGGTTCTAAAGCTGAAATAAGACACTCAGGAAGAAATTAATTATTGTTTCTCTCTCCACCACCTGAACCCCTCTACTGCAAATAATCTCCTAATCAGATCACACAAAAAAAGAGTAAAATGTCTTGTCTCTGCCAATCAGATCCAAAAAAAAAGCCTAAAATGACCTTGTCTCTGTCTTCCTCTCATTCAGGATGATCCCAGCCAACCACAAGTACTTCCTGCTGAGTGACCTGGCGTCTTCGCGGGACTACGAGCTGTGTGTCTTGGCCGTCTACGACGACGGCATCACCGCCCTGACAGGCACCAAGCTGGTGGGCTGTGTGTCCTTCGCCACGGAGACGGAGTATGGACGCTGTCACTCCATACGAGACCAGGTGAGTGTGTTACGCCTGTATCAGCCTGAAAACGCACAGAGCTCAACAGCAGGAATTGGGATAAACACTTTATTTTAGAGGACCCGGAGAAGCTTAAATCAGACTGTTCTCAAGAACCTTTTGTACATATACCTACCAAAAGTAATGCACTGTAATTGGTAGGGCTGTCCTTGACTAAAGAAATTCTTAGTCGACTAACTCATATGATTTTATCCATTAGTTGCTTCAATCAACAGATCTGTAAAATCTGAGTTTCTCCACAAAGAATCGTGCAAAAGCACAACTTTAAATCATATGTACCAGAAATGTGCTCAGAAGTTACCTGGAAATAAATCATTCAGCATTAAAAAGCATGAAAATGACTAAAGAAATCTTATGCCGGCCTTACACCAAACAACTTTTTTAAGGGATTTCACTGTTGCAGACAAATATCTAATATATGTGAATGAAATCCTGAGAGAGCTAGAGTCGGGGCGCACTCCCATCATCTCAATTGCTTGATGTAAGCTCATAAAACTTGGTCTGACATGTCCCGTGAAGCCGAGCTATTTGAACTTCTGTTCATACCAGCTGCGATCAGGCTGCAGCGATCGTTTTCGACGTCTCCTCTATTTCTTCTGCGAGCCGCGAGCAAATGTGTCAAGTAATCACATACAGTACAGGAAGGCCACAGTGCAGCCGGATACTTGACAGAAATAAAACACATTTCAAAATAAAACAAGGTCTTGACTTCTCAGCTGTGTCTACAGTAGAGCCACACCGATATATATCGGCCGATATATCGGAATATCGGAATTTTAAATCACGAAATATTTGTATCGATGTTGGCCTTAAAAATCCTTCATCTTTCGGGCTCTAGTCTACAGCGAGACACGCAATCAGGTACACGGAAAGAGAGACCGACGGACGGACAGAGAGAGAGGAACACACATACACACACATAGAGAGAGATGTGCGTCTAGTATGAATGGCCAGGCGCACGATCAGGCACGAAGCTACGCTTGACGGCTATTGGCGGCGCTTCAGCGTGCGGTTTTCGTATAATATCAAACAAATCCCGTTGATGTGAATATAAATATTGCTTAAAAGGTCTGGCTACACCGCCTATCTATTCTGGGATAGAGTAAAAAAGTGCTCTGGCTTGTTTGTATTTCTTTAAACCAATCACAAGCATCCTGGGCGGACGATAGTGGAGATAGTGAGGGGGGAAGGACTGATGATAAAGCCCATACATAAATATTATGATAATAACCCATCCCAGCAATGTTCATCCATTGATCAGTGTAATTTTATATTTTTCTGCTGCTTGTATTTCTGCTTGTTCTTTGCTGTGCATCTGCATATTTTTTTTTTTTATCCAGAAATGTATTTTTACTATTGAGCCAGACTCAAAGAGCCACTGAAAAAAGCTGGTAAATCGTCGGATCGGCTAACTGTCGGCATGCGTTTCGATCTCTCTCTCCAGTTCCTGGGAGGTACCATGATCATCATCATCGGAGGGATCATCGTCGCCTCCGTCCTCGTCTTCATCTTCATCCTCCTGATGAAGTACAAACTGCACAGCAACCACTACAAGCAGAAAGCCGCGGCGCGCCACGCCAACGTCTGCTCCCAGACCAACGGAGGAGGAGGAGGAGGAGGAGCCAACGTGCTCGCCGGGCCTCCGTCCTCCTCCTCGGCAGGGCAAGGTAACTTTTTTTTATTTTATTTTTTTTTTATTTTCTTCATTGTACAATAGTGATACAAACAATCAAGGCATAATGTGTTTGTACATTTGTCAAAAAAAAGTGTTGAGGTAGAGGCAATATATACAACAAAACATAACAAATAAAGAACATAAACATACTTTTTAGTCAAGTAGGGAATGTAAGTCCAACAAATAAAAGAGTCTCTTGGCGTTTTCCTTTGTCATGCATTGAAGAGATGCAGCAAAAAGCTTAAGCTCATTTTTCCAACCGTTGATGTGGTGTTTGACCTTTAAATACTTACACCTATGAACAAAATGTTTACAATGTTCAATCAAGTTATCTATCAAGAACTCTAAATTCTTATCTGTTAAAAATATTCCAGCTTTAATTGACATTTCATTTAATAGGTGCAGCAGTTAATGTGGTAGCCTGGTCCTACCAGACTCTGGTCCATTTCATTTGTACAGAGACTCTGGCCACTCTCCATTGACAAGTGTTAACTTCCTTGAAGGCGGGTACTCTGTTGAAGTTTAAAACTATTGGATCTGCCCAGAGCCACTCTGGTAGCCTAGCTCCGCCCTCCTACGTACTGTCTGGTAGGACCAGGCTAACAAGAGGGGAGACGACAACAACTATCGGCTTAGCATCGCTAGCGTTCACCTCAGCCAACTCCTTCCCCGCTAAAGGAGTGAGCTGGAAAATCAAACTTTTCCCGAACCCCGTGGGGAGGAGGGCCACAACATCATGGCCACCAACACAACTCAGCAAAGATTGTTCTTGCTCAGGCTTTAACTTCTGGATATTCAGCAGCGTTGCCACAACGGACCGAATGGCTTCGCTCGCACCTTTCTCCACCGCCATTACGGAACTACAACTCAAACTAGCTCATGACCTCAACGTCATCGTTCTCAGCCACTCCCTCTGTTCGCTGATTGGACCGCCAATTTGGTCGGAGAAAACCCGCGAATATGCCGCAAACCCAGACGTAGTACTGAAGGAAAATGAAAATTGAGTCGAATTACGTAGGAGGGCGGAGCCAGGCTAGTATACCTTTAGCTTGAAGCCTGCATTGAAAAGACAGCCACAAGTCATTAATCAGTTCACACTGCAAGAAAATATGTTCAACCGTCTCAATCGTATCGCTCTCACAGAAAACACAAGAATTACTTTCCCAATTTAATTTTACATGTAGGAAGTGATTCGATGGATAACTATCATTTCATATTTTAAATGTCGCTTCCTTGGCACTGCAGGAAAAACTGGACGGGGAAAAAGAAAAACATGCGACTTGTCTTTGTCATCTGCTCCTAATCATCTGCCTCCTCCATAATCAGTAGCTAACCAGAATCCCAATGTGCAAAACAAATGTTGGTCAATCCTCCTGGTCAGTAAAAGGTGTACATTCATGGAACTGTTCATCCACGGAACTTAAATCAAACTAAAACAGAACTAAAAGTGTTTAACACACAAGCCAAATTATGGCTTAACCTTTACTGTTGTCCTCGGGTCAAATTTGACCCATTTTCAAAAAGTTTCTATATCAGAAATTTGGGTTTCTTTCAAACTAATTGTCCAAAAAAATAACGTGGATGGTTCCATACAACGCTCTTAACAAGTTAAATAAATAATCAGTCCACTTCTTTCATTGAATGTGGGTGTCTTATTCAATTGTATAGCATTTGAAGAAAAAGCAATTGATAAAGGAACTTTGAAAAAAGTGACAAACGTCAAAAACATGTTAATAGTAAACATCGGGGAAAGCCAAAAAAGTGTCGAAAAAGACGACCAAAACATTGATAAAGGTTTTTCATGTAAAATTTTGACTCAGAAAAACAAAAAGTTGCAGGTCGACGGGAAGACAACATGAGGGTTAAATTAACAATATAATAACAAAATGATGTTGTCTCCTAGGCGGAGGCGCTAATAAAAACTGCCAACCGTCATCTTCAGCGGAGGGCATGGGAGGAGCTTCTCTTCGAGGGACGACCGTAGTGGACTTAAATCCCACCCGCGACGACGACGCCATCTCCCAATAACACACAACAAAAAAACTCTGTCACACCCACAACTCACCAATCTCTGAGCCCAAACCAATACTCCACCTGCCCACCCCCCCACCTCCACCCCTCACCCCCTCTTTTTTGGATTTGTTTCGTTGCTGGTGCCTGGAGCCAAACTCCGCTTCACGCCGAGGAGCGGCCCCTGTCATGTGGTGAGTAGCTGTTGTCAGGCAAGTACAGGGTGAGGGAGGCGGGGAGCAGTTTTGGCTAGTTTAAGACCGACGCAGTTGTCAATTTCCCGTCCTGCGCCCACGTCGTTTAAATAGCAAATGCACCTGCGCCCATCTGTGCGCCCATGGGCGTGCTGGTCTTAGAGGGAGGTGTGTTCAGGTGCATTCTTGGCGTATTGCTATCTTGAGGCAGCGGGAAGTGATCGCGCCATTGACCAACAAAAACCTGGTCTAAAGTCAATAGCGCAGCATTTCATTGTAAAAAAAAACAGCGCATTAGTAAAATGCATCTAGGCTCGTGCACAGCGCGTGCACACTATGCTTGTTACACACACAGGGACGCGCAGCAGCACACACACGAAGAAGATTACAATTAAAAATATTATGGTGCAAATCCGCCATCATAATAGCAATGCTCCAAGGTCCAAATGCCCCTGGCTTTTAAAGGGAATGGGAGATGATCTCTGATTGGTTTATTGCATGTTACGGCCAAAACACACCTCTGATTCATGAAGAAACTAAGTACAACCCTTTTGAACCATGCTCCCGGCACACCGACCCTTTTTTCCGCCGTCAAACTAGCAAAAGTGGATTTGGACATGCCCTAAACGCACCTGCGCCAGGCACTTCACACCGTGCGCTTAGATCGTTAAAATAGGGCCCTTGATCACAATATCAGAATCATAGTTAGTTTCTTTTTCCGACTCTTTCAAAGTATTTTCAGGTGCAGTTTTCCTCAGGTGATAGGGTTAGGTTTAGGGGACTGGAGCGCTTGGCGTGCTCACAGACACATAACTTGTACATTCACATTTTCGCTGCTGCCATAAGTAGTGAATCCAGTTAAATATGGTACACAGAAGTGCAGCCAGAGAGACGGGGAAGGAGAGGCAAGAGAGAGAGAGAGAGAGAGAGAGAGAGAGAGAGTTTCATCTGAAGTTTGTTTGTAATTGAAACCTGAAACCGACGGGCGCTGAGAGAGAGAGAAAGTGACAGGCAGTGGGCTGCTTTAGTAAACCATGTGGACAAAGTTCATTCAGCCTGCTTGGCTGAGCACCAACTAAACACTCTTCCATTAACAGCACGCTTTAATGAACAGTCACTCACCTGGATAACACACACACACACACACACACAAACGTTCTCACACACACCTGGGTGTTGCAGGTACGCAACGCTGCAACCACGGGTTGAATGGATCAGGCACTCACCATTAAATTACAATGTGCAAAAAGCATACAGTATACACACAGAGACACACACACACACCCACACACAGACACACACACACACACACACGCGCACACACACACACACACACACACACACACACAGACCACACATACACACACACACACACACACACAGTTTTAGCCGGAAACGTCCCCTTGCAGATTTGTTTTATGTTCATATGGTCTGTAAACATTAGTAACTACTTTCTTTCTAGCTATAGGTCAGGGGTCTGCAACCGGCCGCTCTGGAAAAGTTATATGAAAATCTGTAATGTACTGTACTTAAATACAAATGTTTATCTACTTGTACTTTACTTTAGAGCTTAGATCAGGCCCAAAAAACCAAACCCGACCCTACCCAAGCCCGTGCACGTTGTGTCCAAGCCCGGGCCGGGCTTGGACACAACTGTAATTATGAGCCCGAGCCCGATTTAAACCCGACAATTTTGTAATACGTGGGCCGTTATAACTGACATTCTCAACTACAATTCAGAGTTGTTTGAACTACAGAAATCTGTTCAGAATTATCTTAATGAATACCGGTAATGCAACAAGGATGAAACCTCGACCCTAGCTCCCCTCAGCCAAATAGTGTGGGTAACAGATCAAGGCAGCAACATAGTCAAAGCCCTGGAACCATATAGGAGACTTTCTGGTCTCCATCACCTAATTGGCCGACAACAGTGCTGCAGAGGGGGGAGACGCGATGTAGCCCAGTTTATCTCACACTCAAGTCAGGTCAGGACATCCACCCAGAGCTACGGGAGAAGCTGGAGAAGCATAGCTTGCTCCCCACCGAATAAGGCTAATAAATTAATGATTAAAAAAACGCAAATGCTTGTTTAAGGGCCCGGCCGGATCATAGCGGCGTAAAATGTCGGGCTCGGGCTCATAATTACAGTTAATGTTTCAGGCTTGGACACAACGTGCACGGGCCCGGTTCGGGTTCGGGCTTGGGCAGCGAATCTAAACTCTACTTTACTTGAGTCTTTTCTTTTCATGCCACGGACGCGGCAACAGTGTTGTTGTCATTACTTAGAATTCCTCATGGGGGCGACAGAAACTACGCACTATAGCTTTAATAAACATTATATAGGGAATAGTGAGTAAGTGAATGAGGGAACGGTTTCGAACACAAGCTACTGTCTTTGTTTGTGTTTCTCCAAATTCCCATCAGCCCCTCTGTCCACCCTTTCACCACACACTATGGGAAATTTAAATATGTTTTGGTGGGTGAAGCTGCGTTGTAAAGTGATGCAGCAGATTTTTCTTTTCTTCTCTCCTTCTTCTTCTTGTTGTTCTCTCTCTCTCTGTTCTCTTGTATCTGCTCTCCATGATCCCTCCCGATATAAGATTTAAGAGTTGTAAAATAAAGTAATGATTAAAAAAACGCAAATGCTTGTTTAAGGGCCCGGCCCGATCATAGCGGTGTAAAATGTCGGGCTCGGGCTCATAATTACAGTTAATGTGTCGGGCCGGGCTTGGACACAACGTGCACGGGCCCGGCTCGGGCAGAGAATCTAAACTCTACTTTACTTGAGTCTTTTCTTTTCATGCCACTTTCTACTTCTACTCCACTACATTCATCTGGCAGCTTTAGTTACTTTACACATTAAGATGAGTAAAGTATGGAGGATCAACCTGCACACCATGAACGAACTTGGCAGTGTCTGCGACACCGCCCTCTCCATTAGGCAGGGTGATGCGGAGCTTGGCAGGGTAGAGGAGAGCCGGCTTGTATCCACACTGGTAGAGCGATGAACGCCCATGAACGTTTTGTACTTGGCACGCTGTTTCAAGAGGTCCGGGCTGTAGTCATCGTAGAGGTGGATCTTGTGGCCATTATAGAGCAGCGAGCCTCGTTTGCGAGCCTCGCGTATAACCAGGTCCTTGATTTAAAAAAGGTATCCGTATGATAACAGTATGATAACAGGTCGTGGTCGCCCGTCTGGAGCAGGTTTGGGTGCAAGGCTTCTATGAGCTCGGTCCAGCTCAGGGAGAGAGCCAAGCACCTTCGTGCCAAAGACGTCCACAAGTAGTTGGGAGAAGAAAACAGACAAACGAGTGCCTTCAGTGCCCTCAGGTAGGCCGATTATTCTTATGTTTTGCCGTCTGCTGCGACCCTCCAGGTCAGCCACCTTGGTCTTAAGAGACTCGTTATCACGCTGCATGGCAGAGCACACTTTCTCCAGTTGTTGGAGGCGGTGATTAGTGTCTGTGCAGCCTGGTCGCACAGAATTCCGTGAAATGATCACGAATTGTTAACATTGCATTACGTGGTGGTGGCACGGAATGTGTGAAAAATCCGTGTGGCCACCACGGAAAACAATGCCAATGTAAAGTCAATGAGAAGATGACCTAGCATTAAGAGCGACTATGGTAGCGAGTACTATATAAGGCCGAAATTCCGCGTAAGGAGGTTGGTTGGGGGGGTGGATGGGTCAAACACAAGACTTTCATCCAGGAGACCGGGGTTCGTGTCCCACATGTCAAGTTTCCTAAAGTTGCTTTCTTCTTTTCTGTCCCGTTCTTCCCGCGTGTCATGGAACCGTAAGCCCACCCACGACCTTTTCCTGAACCCAACCGTCCCGTTCTTTCCGCGTCACGGAACCGTAAGCCCAACCACGACCTTTTCCTTAACTTAAGGGGCCGTGTTTATTGAACGGAATTCTTCCGTGGGCCCATCACGTAATTTTCGGCGAACCATGTTCATTTCACGGAATTCTTCCGTGGGCCCATCACAAAATGCTTTGCGATTCCGTGAAACTGCCACAGATTTTGAGTTAAGGGGCCGTGTTCATTTCATGGAATTCTGTGAGATCAGGTTGGTCTGTGGCATATCTTTCAATAAAGAAATTTGTTGCCCATGGTCTGCGACCTTGGTGTGTAGAGTGTCCAGTGTGGAAGTCAGTGAATCAAACGATGATTTGAAGCGCCATTCTATGTTCCTCCAGTAGTGAGCTAATCTCCGCCATGCTAATGCTAGCCGCCGACGACGACGCAGGATTGCTCTTGTCTGGTTTGCTCTTAAGTTTGGACATTGTGAAATTGCCAGTATGGTCAACACTTGTTTTTAAAACCTGTTGCAAAAGAGTAGACTGAAAGCTTGGTTGTGGGAGCGAGCTGCGCACGCATCTACTCGGCACGCTGCATTTCCGGAAGTCCCCCAAAGTTGCAGATTTTCAACCCTTCTGAAGCGCGTCATCCAACTGGAGTTTTACCGGCGGATAAACACAGACCTCCAGGTACTGGAGACATTCATCTGCATTTACGGCAGAACAGAAAATCTGCAGACTTTCCCTTAAGTTACCAGCTAGCGGTAGCTAGCTAACTTGGTTATATTTTTCAAAACAAATCTAGTTGTAGTCTTGCAATGTGTGACCCTGTGATGCAAGATCTCCAGTCTTTAGACATTATGACAGTCTTTAACGTTTTATTGTGCCAGTTGATATCGCGATGATGATACAAAAAAAAACTATATATTGTGCAGCCCTAATGTTTGAGGTTATTACTTGAACACAGACCATTTGATATGATTTCTTCTACACATTTTCACTTTTATTCTCTCTTGAGAAACCCCGAACGTGGCTCTGTTTGGACTTTATTTGACAATGAAACCAAAACACAAAGGCTTTCTCACTGTATCACTTTAATTACTTTCTCTCCCTACCTTGGGCATCTTCTGGATTACTTCCTGTTGCCTCTTCCTCCCGATACAAACACGTTTTGTTGTCTCGGTGTCTCCCTTTAGTCATTTGTTTGATTTTAATGAGTTGTTTTGTTGTGATGCCTTCCTTCTCTTCTCCTCGTCCTTTCATATCGGACTTTAAGGTTGTTTTGTTTGTCTCTTATCCTCCGCCATAGCTTTTTCTCTTTATCTTGTGATATTTCTGGTACCAATTTCACTCTCAAATTGCGATGTATGCCTTATCGCTGGGTATCTATCAAAGCTCAGGAGGATTTTCTCCCCTTCACACAATGTATGAGCCTCTTCTTTTCCTTTTTTATCTCTGTGAATTCTGTGCAGTTTGATGGATTGAGTGTGATACTGACGCTGTCGGGGCACATTAGCGGCTCCTTTCACTGTTTAACTAAACCGCAGAGCAAGTCGTTTATGCCTGCGGTGTGAACAGACACATACGGGCTCATTCATATTACAGGCAACATGACAGAAACATGACGGAACATGATCTTTTCTGTATCACGAGGTTCTGCAGAAACCTGGCTCACATAGTTTCTGTCAGTATTCAGAGGTCTGCTCCTTTTAAAATGAATAATTCCACGTTGTTCCTTCGGATTGACAGTCACAATGCGAGTTACAATTCTCTCTGCGGAGGAGGCTCGATGGTGTTTTGAGCCCCCCAACGTCTCCTTCCAGGCACTGCTGCAACCGTTGACTTCAAGGCACCTAACCCTAACCATTGCTTAATCCTAGTCCAGACAGCGCTGCCTGGAAGGAGACGTTGGGGGCTTAAAACACAGATAAACGCAGAGGAGGGTCTGGCTGGTCCACACAGCATTCCTGGAGGGGAGAAAAACGTGCTCTGATTTATTGGCAATTCTTTTTTCTTTTCTTTTTTCATTATTTTTTTTGTTTACTGTAAGAAAGCAGACAAAGCTGCAGGGAACAATAATGTGATAATGTACAGAGTCAGAATACAGTTACAAAAAAATCCAAATCCAACATCATACCATACCATCTTCCGACTACACCTCGGATAAAAAAAAAAAAAAAAAAGAAATTCTTGAACCTGCACTTTCATATGCCTCTTTGTAGCTTTGCCTATTTAAAGCTAATGTACTTGCACTTACTACTTGTAGTCTGGAGTTTGAACCTTCACAGTTGAAAGCACTTAATTGTAAGTCACTTTGGATAAAAGCAAATGACATGTAATGTAATACCAGCAGGGCATCAATCTAGTAGTAGTAGTAGTAGTAGTAGTAGTAGTTGTAGCAGCACCAGTTATGCTTGTAACCAACTTCTTGTTGTTATAGTAGTGGCAACAACAGTTGCAGTTGTAAGAATGGCATTAAATCTAACTGAATCTTCACAGACTTTAATGAGTTCTTTACAGAGAAGCCATTAGTGTATTATCGCCGCAACACAGCAGCCATGATTGGGAAAAGTGATTTTAGAATTTGTTCAGAATTCATTAGAGTTAAACCATTCGGACAACCATTTCCCCCTTCTTTTTTTCACGTTTTCTATACAATTGTACATAGCGCAACAGTGCTGCCATGTACACAAATACACAGCACAACATACATTACATACACAAATATCTTCTACCCACTCCCCACCCTCCCCAATCCCCACGCATCCTCACAACCTATTGGCATTTCTTTAAACCAATCGCAATCAAAGTCTTGGGTGGCGCTAAGCGCCGGATAGAGCCACTGTGCCTCTGCAAAATAGCCTGGGGAAGGAACTTGTTTTGGTGGAATGTGTGTACGTTAAAAAGTAGTTTTAGTCGTGCAACAGAAACCTCAGATTGGACAGATAGTCTAGCTAGCTGTCTGGATTTACCCTGCAGAGATCTGAGGAGCAGTTAACCATAGTCCTCAGAAATCCACCGGAGTTTAGAACGGCAACACAAAGAAAGAGGAAGGTAAAGGGACATCCGGCCGAAAAATGAGGGACATCCGGCCGGACCAATCCTGGAAGTGGGACATTGTCGAAATACTCTACAATTCTGTTAACAAGAAATCTTATTTGAACATTATGTTATATGAATGTCCGTTACATTCAATCCCTTACTAAATGAGTTATTACAAAGCTAACTAAGACTATCAGCTCCACACAACTCGAATGAAGATAATGACCTCCTGAAGAGTCCATCATGTTTGTTTTATCCTCCGTGTCCTCCTTGGCTACTAGCAACTGTGTGGGGGGTGCGAGATCATGAAGACTTCTCATCAGACTGATGTGGACGTGGCGACAGTGTTGTTGTCAGCCCCTCTGTCCTGTCCACCCTTTCACCACACACTATGGGGAAATTTAAATGTGTTTTGGTGGGTGAAGCTGCGTTAAGTTGTAAAGTGATGCAGCAGATTTTTCTTTTCTTCTCTCCTTCTTCTTGTTGTTCTCTCTCTCTCTGTTCTCTTGTATCTGCCCTCCATGATCCCTCCCAATATAAGATTTAAGAGTTGACTGAAAGCACTTGAATAAGCATAAAATAATGCACAACAACACTGATTGGCTGGTTATTATTATTGGGTAACACTTTACTTGAAGGTATCGACATAATCGTGACATGACATTGTCATAACTATGACATGTGTTACGACCCCCCCCACACACACACACACACTCTTCCCACTCCCAAACATGGCCAGGACAAAGAATTGCAAAGTAGCAGTTTCTATTTTATTCGGAGATGAGGTCCCAACACAACACACAAAACAACTCTAGAGACAATCTAAAACTTTCCTAAACCAAAACACAATGTAAAGAGAAGACAAAGCTCAAACCTAGGCTTCTGATATCAAAACAGGAGAATAAGGGAACAAACAAAAAGGACTTCTCACTCCTACCAAACTGCTACTAGCAATATAAGACAAAGAAAAATGTATTCACAGCTAAAACAAAATGGCTGAAGGATAACAAAATCCAAGAGCTCAAAACAACCATTGTCACTGAAGGCTGTTTACACTACTCACAACAACTTGAAACACAAGACACAGATTTGTCATGAACGTGTCATAATAATAATATGTTATAAACAAGTCATAAACGTCATTAAGTGTCATTCGGTTTTTGTCATGACAAGTTGACATTGTTTGAGTTGTCTTGATTATGACAACTTGACATTAATCAAAGTGACATTACCAGAAGTTGTCTTGGTCATGACAAGTTGACATTAAATTTGTTTGGGATGTCTTTGTAACGACAACTTGACATTAACCAGGATGACATTACCAGAAGTTGTCTTGGTCATCTTTGGATTGTCCTTATTAAGACAACTTGACATTAAACAGGATGACATTATGTCAAGTTGTCATGACAAAGACATCCTCTGGTAATGTCACTTTGATTAATGTCAAGTTGTCTTAATCAAGACAACCCAAACAATGTCAACTTGTCATGAGAAAAACCAAATGACACTTAATGACAGAAGTCCTAAACGTTTATGACTTGTTTATAACGTTTATGACACGTTCATGACAGTGTCATGTCACGATTATGTCGATACCTTCAAGTAAAGTGTTACCTATTATTGTACAAAAATATGAGAACGACAAACCTCATCACAAAATGCATAAGTCTGAATGTCCTTCTGACCCAGGGAGACAGAAAATGCATCAAATAGTTTCCTTAGAACAAGATTGTCTTAAGAAAGTAGAATATGGTCCCCCTCTATCTGCCGTTTCTCTCTTCCTTACTGTCCTTTTTCTCTATCTCCCCGTTTGTTTTTTTGCATCTCTCTTCCCTTTTTTGGTCATTTCTTTCTCCAGTCAGTCATTCATCCATCATGCACTATCACGCTGTTCCTCTAAAGTATTACAGCACTCTTTTTATCTCCTCATCATATTGTCCCCTTTTTTTTTTACTTCCTGTAATAACACATCTCCCGTATAAAAGCACAGTTTGTCACGCATGTATGCATACACATACTCATGCAGAAGCACCCTTCTTTTTTTTCTGATGGAAGCAATCTCAGCAGCCCCCGCTGGCCCTTAGGCCATTTGTTGTGGGTTTAATATCTACCGCACACACACACACTCACACACACACACACACACACATAAACATACTCACAATCCTAGGCAATCTCAATGTGCCTGCTTTCTCTCCAATCCATATAAACTGGGCTGGTGTTTGTTGATTCACCGCTCCTCAAAATGCCATCAGTGCCCTCTCCCACACACACACACACACACACACACACACACACACACAGACAGAAGGGATGGCAGTCCACCACTTAGAGGAACAGTTCACCCGAAGACAATATCAATTGTATATAGTTCTCACCTCCCTTGGCTCCCTACGTTTTCTATCGAATGGCGTTAAGGAGAGCACAGCGCCCGAAAAATATGAAAGCATGTCAGTTCACGCAGACTTTGACCGTGGCCAAACGAAGGAAGTGTCGTATGCATGTGCGTACCAGTAAACACGCACGCACACAACAAATTCCTTCACGGGAGAGTAATTGGGGAATGCTTTGTTTACCAGTAGTTTAGCGGAAATTGTTGTTTGGATTTTTGTAGTCTGCATCAATCATTTACCGGATGTAATCGCTGCCGGATGTTCCTTGCCAAAAGTCGTTCGTTTTGAGAGAAAGAAAAAAAACTTTGAGCTAGCAAGATACACGCTGAAAAATGGCAAGTTTTGAAGAAAATTTGGATGGTGCAACAAGGCAGGCCTGCTTGGATCTTTCAGGGAATGATTGTAAAGATTTACAAAGAATATGTTCATGGCGTTTCCTCTCTAACTGGGACGTTTTGGGACCGATTGGTGGGATTGCTGTGGGCGAAGTACACACAGAGATACACTGGTAATGTATCCTGGTAATGTATCCAGCTAATTTAAATAGCTGACATTACTGTATTGTGTCAACAGTAAACTTCATTGAATATTGTATGTGGCGTTTTCTTTTGCGGGGTGCAAATGTTCCACCAGAACAAGTTCCTTCCTGAGACTATTTAGCAGAGCCACCGTCGCTGCGTCCAGAGCTTAGCGCCGCCCAAGACGATTGGGATTGGTTTGAAGAAATGCAAACATAAAAACCCCAGCTTTCTGCCGGGGGTCACTGAACTAGAGCACTGTGTTAAATCGAGTTCAGAATATGTAGCTTTTGAGACGAGGCATGTTTATATGTATATGTATATAATGTGTGAAATATAATCCACAATGTGAAACAAACCTGATTTTCCAACAAAAAAGTTGACATTTTGGAGATACATGACATTCTCCAACACAGAAACAGAATCATGAACACAAGCTTCACACAACACAGAAACACACACATGAATGCAACACATGCTGGCTCTCCTCTGATACCCACCATCCGATCGTCTGCAGAGAGAGAGAGAGAGAGAGAGTTTTACAACACCTATTTATTTACACATTCGACAAACACAGACAACTTCACAACAATGCCATGAAAACAAAATATACCTACATTAAATTAAGGTAAAGCAACCAATCTTTAAAGATGATTTGAGTCTTTTAAAGAGGAGAGAATGCCTTCACAGTCCCACACATTCTCAAAGGCGTCCACATCATGCATCTTTACATTGTGAATTTATACACAATGTAAAGATATAGGACACACAGTCTGTCCTCCATCCATCTTTTCCCTGCTGTTTAAAGCTATAGTGCGTTTCTGTTGCCCCCCCAATTAGGATTTCTTGGCTTGACCAAAACACGCACGTTAATGCAACACATGCTGGATCCCTCCAATTCAATCCCACCATCCCAGCTCCGAGAGAGAGAGAGAGAGAGAGAGAGAGAGAGAGAGAGAGAGAGAGAAGGGAGAGAGAGAAAGATGGAGAGAGGGGGAGAGGGAGGGAGGATGAGAGAGGGAGAGAGAGAGAGGGAGGGAGGATGAGAGAGATGGAGAGGGAGAGAGAGAGAGAGAGAGAGAGAGAGAGAGAGAGAGAGGGAGAGAGAGGGAGGGAAAGATGGAGAGAGGGGGAGAGAGGGAGAGAGAGAGAGGGAGGGAGGATGAGAGATGGAGAGAAAGAGAGGGAAGGAGGATGAGAGAGAGAGAGAGAGAGAGAGAGAGAGAGAGAGAGAGAGAGATAGGCACTCTGTAAACCATGGGGCATCAGGGCTTCATTCAGTGGGCTTCTATTCTCTGGGCCTGGCACCGAGCAGCAGGACGCCATGGTGACTAAACTGTTAGCGACTCCTCAGAGCTTCCACTGAGGCCGACTGGCCGGCACACAGAGTCACAGTGACACCTGGTGGTCACAGCGTGCTCTGGCTTCTTATTTTTATCCTCGTGTATCCGGGGAAAGTAGGACAGTGTCATCAATGGTGGAAGAAGTATTCAGATCCTCAACTTAAGTAAAAGTACTAAACTAAACTACGTCAAAATACAACAAGTGTACAAGTAAAAGTCCTGCATTGGAAATGTGTATGTAAGTATCATCAGGAAAATGTACTTAAAGTATTAAAAGTAAAAGTACTCGATGCAGAAACATCCTCCCGTTGTAGAAAGTGTAAAGCAGGGGTCATCAACTACATTTTTCCAAGGGCCAGAATGTTTCTAAGCAGACACTCCGGGGGCCGGACTTCCAAATAAAGAAAATAAAATTTATTTATACCAAATACGCCTATTCTTGTTTGAAATTTTCACTTTCTTACTGAATTAATGCTATATTTAATTTTTTTTTACATGTATTAGTGTGAGCAAGCTCCTAAAAAACATGGAAACTCCATAATGATAACTAGCTCTTTAACTAGAAAATGATCTCAGACTAGGAGGCAATTCACTGAGGAGTGATGGTTAAAGTCTGTGATTAGGAAACATGGTTGTAGTATGCAGCGTCCTGATTGGTGGAAAATGCTTGCAGAAAGAAATGGCTGTTGTCAGGTAATGGTGAATGATGAATGGACTGATAAGCAGGCTATGCATTTGTCATGTATGCCCCATTTGCAATGAAACGATGCTGTTGCAAAATAATACAACCAGCATCATCAACAATGAAGAACGCGAAAATAACGATCGCGTCATTCACGTGCATATTAAGTAGCCACATGTGTCTGTTGTGGTCTTATAATACATCCGTAGGTTTACCGCTCCAGCGGAGAGGATGGCTCGTTCAGCCAGCAGTTAAATTTATAAGAATTTGTCCAAATTTCAATTCATTTTTATGCCTGTCTAGCATTGATCAAGTGCATTGATAAGTATTGACTTTTTACTCACAAAGGTTTTATTGTAGCCTACTTACAGTAACGAGACTAGCGTGAGTTGATCTGCCCCAGCGGCCGTTGGTAATCCTCTTTGCATCGTTCCCAGTCAGGTACTGCGTGTTTTAACGCACACACATCTCGGCTCAGCTGTGTGTGTGTGTGGAGCGCGGGCACCGCTGTGCAGAATCCCGGCATGTGAATAGAGATACAAATACAGGGGCTGGGTTTGTGCTCTACCTGTGTAATGTTACCTGCTGTAAATGCTTGAAATGCTAAATAACAGAACGCATTTTTTCCTCTTCACATTTTCTGAATTCATGACTATTCTGCGGGCCAGAGTAAACGCTTTGGCGGCCGGATGTGGCCCGCGGGCCGCCAGTTGACATTGGCTGGTGTAAAGGATCCAAACAGTTGTGTGTTTAATGGTCTAATCATTTCAGCTGGACTTGTAGGCCGTTATATTGTTGGCTAGTTTACTTTATAATAAAACATCAGATTTTATAAACTACATGTGTTTTGTGTGCGAGTATCTTAGGAAAGAATAGAATGCCTTTTATCGTCACTCTACACATGTACAATGAGATTGAAAGCAACTCCTTTTCCAGTGCCAACATATATGTAAAAAGATATAACAACATGGAATAAAATTAGTAGTGCTAAAAAAGGGGGGGTAAGGTGCACAGTTGAGACACTATATACATATGAAAAAATAAGTATGGTTTTATATACAGTGTGTTATGCAGTGTGGGTTATTGCACAGTAAAGTAAGCTGTTAGATGAATGTAGTGGAGCACAAAGTACAATATGTCTCTCTGAGATGTAGCGGAGTAGAAGTAGAAAGTGGCATGAAAAGAAAAGACTTGAGTAAAGTACAAGTACCTCAACATTTGTACTTTAGTAAAGTACTTCAGTAAATGTACTTAGTTACGTCGTTCACATTCATGCGTTCACACGTTCCCACCACAGTCTGCTGCTGGGAAACATTTTGGAGTGAAAGCAGCATGTTCACACACCTTGCATTCCTGAGGATGTCTAACGGCTTTAGGGAGTGGAGAAGAAAGGAGAGAAAAAGAAGACTTTTTAGTCACCAAACAATAGAAAAGGAAAAATATCTTTTATTTTCGCTCTCCCTCGTCCCAACAAAAAGTCATTTTATTCAATATTTCAACACTGTGTTCATCAGAGCGTGATAAAACAACATCACACCCAGTGGTGGAATGTAACTAAGTACATTTACTCCAGCACTGTACTTAAGTCCAAATGTTTATCTACTTGTACTTTACTTGAGTCTTTTCTTTTCATGCCACTTTCTACTTCTACTCCCCTACATTTCAGAGAGAGATATTGTACTTTATAACTCCACTACATTCATCTGACAGCTTTACTTACTAGTTACTTTACAAATTAGGATCTGTGCACCCAAAACGCATGTAGTTTATAAAATCTGATGTTTTATAATAAATGAAACTAGCCAACAATCTAACGGCCTACAAGTCCAGCTGAAATGATTAGACCATTAAACACACAACTGTTTGGATCCTTGACACTTTCTAAAACGTGAGGATTTTTCTGCATCGAGTACTTATACTTCTAACAGTGAAAACACACCGGGCGCGTAAGCTTCGTGTATAGCCTGCGTAGTTTAGATACGTGCCTGATCCCGCGCCTGGTCATTCATATCGGGTGATCCGTGTGCCTGATCGCATGTCTCGCTGTGAGAGGTCAAGACCGCCCAAATCACCTGGGTGTTTTATTTTGAAATGCGTTTTATTTTTGTAAAGCATCCGGCTGCACTGTGGTCTTCCTGTATGTGAATACCTGCCTGGCTTGACACATACGCTCGCGTCTAGCACAAGAAATAGAGGAGATGCCGAAAACTATCGCACAGCCCGACGTGGAGGCTACGCGCCTGGTATGAACGGACAGATTGGATAACATGGGCACCGAAATAAAAAATAGCTGCGCTACGTTGCTATACGTGACGCTTACGCGCCTGGTATGAACGGACGGATTGGATAACATGGGCGCCGAAATAAAAAATAGCTGCGCTACGCTGCTATACGTGACGCTTACGCGCCCGCTGTGTTTTCGCTGTAATACTTTAAGTAATTTTCCTGATGATACTTAAATACTTTTACTTAAGTAACATTTTCAATGCAGGCTTTTTATTTGTAACAGAGTGTTTTTTAAAGTATGGTATTAGTACTTTTACATAAGTAAAGTAAGTAAAGGATCTGAATACTTCTTCCACCACTGATACATGTAAATGTAGAAGTCAGGAAATGAAGACGTGTAAAAGAAGCGTAACAAATTCATTTGGAGGTAAAACCTTTTGGCTTTCAAAGGTGTTTTTTGTTTTTGTTTCTTTGCACAATTGTAAAAAGATAACAGAATAGCGTCTCTTTAAGGCTTAAAGTAGTCCAGTTTGACTCTTGTCTACACAGCTGCTTACTCTAAATTAATCTGCACATAAAAGCACAGAAAGAGAAATCCCAGCTCTGCTGTTTTCCCGATATCTATTTAAACGGGGAGGCTTTTGAATACAATTTGCAGCGTAACATTGCCGGTGGCTTCCCATAAACCCTTTGACAAAAAATAAAACAAAGTCAAAGTCGTTTTTAATCTCCGTCTGAAAAAAAGACCTGAGTGTTTGAAGGGAAACAGAAAGACAAAGATAGAGAAGTGCAGACGGGCGGATTGTGGGTTTGTAGTTGGTGAAAGAGACGGACACGTCCAAAGGAAAGACAAACAGAGAGGGAGAGACAGAAGGGAGGATTATGGACTTATATTTAGTCAGTGAGACAGTGAAAAGTAGAGAAACAGCCGAGGAAATGGAGAGAGAAGTACGGATGAGTCACTGAGCCCCGAGACACAGTTATTGACGAAAAGAGATGGAGGGATAAAGAGAGACGGAGAGAAAATGAAAACTCAAGGAAGAGGTGGAGGAGAGGAGGATTGGGAGGAGATTGGAAGAGGAGAAGTCTGCAAATAGAAAGCTGAAGCCCAGATTTACAGCTCACTGAGAAGCCATCTAAAAATGATTATTTATCCTTTATCCATCATGTCTTTCTTGTTTATTTGTCAATTATTTTGTCAAGGATTTGCTGCTTTTCCTCTGTTTCATATCACCGTGAATTTAATGTCATCAGTAATGAAAGTCATTGGTAATGATAGTTCACTGATTTGAATTCAACTTTCATTGTGATATTGATCAGGGCACTTTCATAGCTATATTTTGGTGTGCGTTGCAGGGGCTGATGGTAGCCTGGTCCTACCAGACTCTGGTACATTAGCCTGGTCCTACCAGACTCTGGCCACTCTCCATTGACAAGTGTTAACTTCCTTGAAGGCGGGTACTCTGTTGAAGTTTAACTATTAACTATTGGATCTGCCCAGAGCCACTCTGGACCTGCCATAACCAATCACTAACGTTTGGTCGTGACGTCGGCTTAGCATCGTTAGCGTTCGCCTTAGCCAACTCCTTAACCACCAACGGAGCGAGCTGGAAAATCAAACTTTTCCCGAACCCCAGTGGGGAGGAGGGCCACGACATCATGGCCACCAACAGAACTCAGCAAATAGTGTTCTTGCTCAGCGCACAACCTCAACGTCATCGTTCTCAGCCACTCCCTCTGTTCGCTGATTGGACAGGTAAAGATTTGGCCAGAAAAAACCGCGAATATACCGCAAACCCAGAGTAGTACTGAAGGAAAATGAAAATTGAGGAAAGTACGTAGGAGGGCGGAGCCAGGCTAGGGGTGAAGTGTCAACATTGTTCCATTTTTTATTTGGTTTTGTTTATCTAATATTTTCGAAGAAGGTGAACAATGTGAGCAGCTGACATACGGAGAGAGAGAGAGAGAGAGATGAAGACGTGTTGTCACAACGACGACAAGGTTGAAACTGCAGGCTAGTAAATGCTTTCTTTTTGGTTCACTTCCTAGCCTAGAAATCTAGATGCACCCTATCAGTCTAGCAACTCTTCGTTGGCTTGCGAGCTGGAAAAACCAAACTCTAGTCAGGCCAATCACATCGTGTATAGAGTCGGTGGGCGGGCTTAACATAATGACGGCAGAGTTGCGACGGTTCCGCGTGAATTCCCTGCTACTTGAAAGCAAAGAAGATGGCTGCTGCTGCTGGCGAACAGCGGTCTTTGGAATCGGCTTTGGCCGCAACTCTGGAAGACTTGGAGTTCAGCTTTTCTTTGAGAAAAGAACAAAGAACGGCACTGAAGTAATTCTTAAAAAAAGAAGATGTGTTCGGAGTTTTGCCAACCGGATACGGCAAAAGTTGAATCTATCAACTAGCGTTGCTCTGGTTGGTTGTAGCGCTATCCTATTGCGTGCAGAGGGAATTTGAAAGACAACCGTTTATCCCGCCCCTTGGATTGAGCCCTGCCAATGGTGAGTTCCCAGACCCAACATCTTGATGTGAGTCTGGCTTGTCAGGTTATTCACTTCCTGTATTTGGGTCGGATCGCGTTCTCACCTGAAGTGAACCCAACTCTAGTTCACCTGGAAGCGAACCGAGACCCCGTTTTCAAGCAGAACCAGAGTTTGTTTGTTTGATCCGCACCAGAGTTCGGATGAACTTTCACACCGCCACCAAACCAATGGGACTATCCCACGAAACGCTCCAGGGTTCGGCTAAAGCAGACCAAACTGCTCAGGTGTGAATGCAATCTTAACCAGTGTTCCAAATTATTATGCAAATTATATTTTTCACTGATTTTCCTAAATAGTCGATGCAAATGACAGTCAGTATAATTTCCAAGTCACCAAAGGAGGATGGTTGCAGTGGGCCCAGAAATACATGAAGACTAATTTTCAAACAGTCTTGTTTACTGATGAGTGCCGTGCAACCCTGGATGGTCCAGATGGATGGAGTAGTGGATAGTTGGTGGATGGCCACCATGTCCCAATAAGGCTGCGACGTCAAGCAAGCAAGGAGGTGGCAGAGTTATGTTTTGGGCCGGAATCATGGGGAGAGAGCTGGTAGGCCCCTTTAGGGTCCCTGAAGGTGTGAAAATGACCTCGGCAAAGTATGTAGAATTTCTGACTGACCACTTTCTTCCATGGTACAAAAAGAAGAACCGTGCCTTCCGTAGCAAAATCATCTTCATGCATGACAATGCACCATTTCATGCTGCAAAGAATACCTCTGTGTCATTGGCTGCTATGGGCATCAAAGGAGAGAAACTCATGGTGTGGCCCCCATCCTCCCCTGACCTCAACCCTAAGGAGAACCCTTGGAGCATCCTCAAGCAAAAGATCTATGAGGGTGGGAGGCAGTTTGCATCAAAACAGCAGCTCTGGGAGGCTATTCTGACATCCTGCAAAGAAATTCAAGCAGAAACTCTCCATAAACTCACAAGTTCAATGGATGCAAGAATTGTGAAGGTGATATCAAAGATGGGGTCCTATGTTAACATGTAACTTGCCCTGTTCAGATGAGTTTGATTGAAATAGCTTTTGATTCAGTAAATATGACCTCCTAATGCTGCAAATTCAGCAAATGACCATTTTCAGTTCTTTATAACCTATAAAATGTTGTGCATAATAATTTGGAGAAAATACTGTTTTCATTGGGTGGTTTGTTCAATGAAATTTGACTTATACCCTAACGGTTGGTGACTTGAAAATTATACTGACTGTCATTTGCATTGACTATTTAGGAAAATCAGTGTCAAAAATCATTTGCATAATAATTTAGAGTTAACATTTTTTCCCCCCATTCAGCTGCAGCGTTTCCCCTTGATCATTGAGTTCAGTTGAGGTGCTGGAAGGTGTTTGTTGTCTTTGCACAGAGCCAGACGAGCTGCGTCTCCAATCCCATCTTGTTCTTGTTATTTTTCTCTCTCGGTAATGTGTGTTTTCCAGATTTACTTAACATTCAGCTTCATGGTGCTGGAGGGTGAGGAGGTGAGAGATCAAACACACACACACACCAGGCTGTTCTCATGAACCAGGATCAGAATTTTCTCTGTCTCGTCGAAAATGAGACTGCAGTTGTGTTTGGTCGTGCTGTAAATTTTTGTGTCTGTGTATAGGGTTGGGTACCGAAACCCGGTTCCACTATGGAACCGGTTCCTACGCAACCGATAGGAATCGGACCGGATTACAACGCAAATTTTGGTTTCTCATTTTGGTTCCACTTAATGTGTTATTAAAAATATTTTCCCTCTGTCGCTCCGAAACGGACGTAAAATTATCACACTTTCTCTGTAGTCTACCGTTAGCTAGCTACCATAAGTGTAGGCTACTTTTAAAATGCCATATTTTCCCTCTGGGCTCACCAAAACGGTCGTAAAAGCATATTAACCATTCACTGCACGTGATCGCTAGTAAACATATTACACTTGCTCTGCTAGTCTGTCGTTAGCTAGTTAGCTTTTAGTGCATTTAAAATGCCTAAAGCGAAGCGGTTGAAAGTGTGGCTGTATTTCACAGCCAAGGAGGTGACTTAGGTTTACTTATTATATATTTAAGTACTTTAAAATGTTAATATATTGTTAAATTTAAATAATTTTCAATAAAAAAAACCTCTATAAAAGAGCCTTTCTTTGATGTCATTTTTCAGTTTTTCAAGAATCGGTTTAGGAATCGGAATCATTTTAAAAGAACCAGTTCGTCATTGGAATCGTAAAAACCCAAACGATAGGCAACCCTACCTGTGTAGATGCTCTTGGTACCTTAGGTTCCTACATTTGTCCATTTACCAAGAATCTGGGTGTGATTTTTTGACTGTGCTTTAAAATTGGAAAGACCGATTAGTTCTGTTGTTAAACCTAGTTTCTTCCATCTGAGACTTTTGGCTAAAGTGAAGCTCTACCTGTTACGCGTCATACATGCATTTATTACATCTCGATTAGACTACTGTAACTCTTTGTATGTTGGGTTGGATCAGTCATCTCTTCATTGGTTACAGTTAGTCCAGAACGCAGCAGCTCGGCTTTTAACCGGGACTAAAAAAAGCGTGAGTACATAACCCCAGTTTTAGCCTCGCTCCACTGGCTTCCCAGATCCAGGTTTAAAAATGAAAGGTGATCGAGCCTTTTCCGTGACTGCTCCAAACCTCTGGAAGAGTTTACCTTTCCATCAAAGAACTGGTCAGAAACTGAAACGCTGAAACTTTCAAGTCCTTGCTTAAAGGGTAACTAATGTTTGTTTTTTTTCAACCTGGACCCTATTTTCCTATGTTTTTGTGTCTAAGTGACTGATGGAAACAACAGTCTTTGACATTGGTCCAGTATTAAGCGTGAACACTGTAACCGGCAGCCACAGACCGTGCTGCAATGTAACTCTATGGGGTAAATGTTCAGCGTCAGATTGGTCCACTAAAAGTGCTGTTTATGCCACTGACAGGCTCAGATTAATATTCTAAGTGTCTGACAACATTATGGAAAGGATCCCTGCTGACCTTTCAAGGCGCAATCAATTCCAGAACGTTCCTGCGCTGCACATTGCCTCTTTGCTGTCGGTCAGTTTCAGCAAATATAACAGAAAGTTAGTTTTCTAAGGCTTACCTACTGCACCTTTAACTGTCACGTGACTGGCCGGCGATCGCCGTGATTTAGTAGGATGTCATGTGAATTGTTGTACATAAGTTCATACAGACCGTTCATGAAAATGTGCACACACACACACACACACACACACACACACACACACAGGTGAGAGGGTAAACACTCATTGTTCCTCCAGAGAAGCTCCAACAGAACATCTTATCTGGAGGGAGAGAGAGGGGTGGAAACATGCCAGGCATACTTTATCAGAGAGAAAGAAAAGGCGGATGCGAGAGCCAATGAGGAGGAGATGGAGAGAGAGAGCAGCAGTAGCCATTAGCAGTCCTGGAGTCTGTCTGCCTTTAAGTGCCCTGTAAATATCGCCTTGCTTTAGTAAACAACATTATTCCTCTTTATTGGGCCATTATATAATGGCCTGATCCTCAACTGTATGCAGATTGGTGTCGCTCCATTATGTAAGCTGTCTCTTCGCTTATGTAAGCAGCATTCTCCTCCACTCCTCCTTTCCTCTTCTCCCTCGCTTTGCTTCTCCATCACATCCTCGGCACTCTCTCCTCATCTTTTGAACACTTTTTGACTGCCCTCTTTTCAGCCGTTGCTCTTTTTATTTTGCTTTTGCTCTCTCTCTGCGTTTCTCTCCCTTTTGTTCTGCAACTTCTCTCTCTTCTCTTTTTTCCTCTTTCTGTCCCTCTGACTGCATCACCTCCCTCTCTCCTCTCCTTTTATCTTATATCCTTTCCTCATGCTACTTTTTCTCCTCTTTTTTTCCTCTGTCTTCTCAAGTCTTCTTTTCCTCTCCTTTTTTCTCCCTTCTTCCACTTATCATTGACTCACTTTCTCTCTTTTTTAATCTCTCCTCATTTTGTCCCTCTTCTCCTTTAATTCATCTTTCATCATTTCTTGTTTATCCTACTTACTTGTCCTGTCCTCTTTTCTTCTTCTCCTTTGTTTTGCTTTTTCCTCCCTCTTCCTCCCTCTTTTTTTCTTTTCTGTTGCAACTTCTCTCTCTTCTCCTGTCTTCCTATTCTCTCCTTTTCTTTCTTCCTACTCCCCCTCTCTTCTTTACGTATCCTGAACTTAACCTACTTTTTACTTCTTCCCTCTGACTGCATCATCTCCCTCTTCTCCTCTTTCATTTTTCTGTCTTCTCAAGTCTTTTTTTCCACCATTCTTCCACTTGTCCTTGACTCACTTTTTCTTTATCTTTTCTCTGCTCTCTTCTCTCCTTTCTTGTCCCTCTTCTCCTTGAAAAAAAGGGTCTGTGTGCCGGGCGCATGGTTCAAACGGGTTGTACTTAGTGTCTTCATTAATTCATAGATGTGTTTTGGGCATAACATGCAATAAACCAATCAGAGATCATCTCCCATTCCCTTTAAAAGCCAGGTGCGTTTGGACCTTGGAGCATTGCTATTATGATGGCTGATTTGCACCATAATATTTTTATATGTAATCTTTTGCATGTGTGTGTGCTGCTGTGCGTCCCTGTGTGTGTAACAAGCATAGTGTGCGCGCGCTGTGCACGAGTCTAGGCACATTTTACTATTTTGCTGTTAAAATAACAATGAAATGCTGCGCTATTGACTTTAGACCAGGTTTTTCTTTGTCAATGGCACGATCACTTCCCGCTGCCTCAAGATAACAATACACCCAGAATGCACATGAACACACCTCCCTGTAAGACCAGCACGCCCATGGGTGCAGGTGCATTTGCTATTCAAACAACGCGGGCACTGGACGGGAAATTGACAACTGCATCGGTCTTAAACTAGCAAAGACATTTGCGTCGGGCTTTGAGCTGCGCTGCGCCGGGTGCTAGACAGGGCCCTCAGTCTCCTCCTGACCATAGTTGACTGTCATTTGCATTGACTGCACTTCGAGGGCCCCCCTGCTGGCAATTTTACAAGTTGAAGTACTTTACTTTCCTGCACCTTTTTATTAGTATTTGTATTAGTATCTCACCGTGCACCAGAGCACAGATCCACCATCGGCTTTATTTACCAGACAAAGAAATGTGTTGTGATTTCAAGTACACCTACAAAAGAGTTTGTGGGTGTGACGGGGATAGTTTCCAAAGTAAAGCACAGGCAGGGAATGTTTTTTAAAGCCTGAAATCTCAGCAGTTGGATGAGCAGTCGCTGAGTCATCGGTACTGAAAAGAACAACTTTACAGACCCCTGTGGATACTGTTGGGGTGTTTTTTGTGATTCTGGACAAGGTGGGAGAGGTTGCGTGCACTCGTTTTTCTGTTGTCCAAAAACGAGATGTGTCAAGTACGTAGGTTTAAAACATAGAACAAACAAATAATCAGGGAACCTGCACACTATATGTAAGGGGGAATAACTCCACAGAAGGCCAGCCGATAAAAAAACAACTTCACTTGTGAGTGAGAAAAGAGAAACAGAACATTATTTGTTCTGTTAATGCAAAAAGAAACGGCACTAATCAAGTACATTTACTTCATACTTCTACTACATTTCAGGGGGTGAATATTGTACACTTGTACTTCACTCCATTTGTCATTTATTTGACAGCAGCTTTAAGTTTTAATTCACAAACCTACAGTTCATAAAATATGATGCACTAGTACAGCCCAACGGTATGTAAAATAGTTCAAGTTACATCCTGCTGAAGCAGCTGCTACTTATTGCTTGAAGTATAGTCTCGCTTTGCCAGACCTTCCTCCACAGCGCTGTGGAGGAGGGTCTGGCGAGTCCACACAGTATTCTGGGATGGGAGAAAAATGTGCTCTGGTTTATTGGCATTTCTTCAAATCAATCACAATCGTCATGGGCGGCGCTAAGCACCGCACTGAGCTGCTGTAAAATAGTGGTGCGAGTGAAAACTCAGATTGGACAGATAGACATGTATCTGGCGTGATGCATCTGACTGCTTCAAGATGTTAATAATATAATATTAGAGTTCAGGCTGTTCTCATAAACTAGGGCTGAGCGATTAATTGCATTTGCGATAATATCGCGATATGTTAAAACGCGATTTCCTAATCGCAAAGGCTGCGATTTGGTCACATGACTCGCGAGAGCAAATCAGTCTGCACTCCGCAGAGAAAGCATCAACTAGCATGCTAACGCTACGCCGTACCTTGAGCTGATTTCTGTCATTCAAACAACTCTGAGTTGTAGTTTAAAACTTTTACAACCATTTTAATAAAATGAAGGGTTTTATTCGGGCTTGAGTCTATACATGCAGTTAATGGATACAGGCACGCAGAACTGAAGGCTCAGTTGGCAACTATTAGCTCTGATTAGCGGTTAGCTCCGGTTAGCGGTTAGCTCCATTATAAAGATATGGAGTGGAGGAGCTGCCATTGAGAGGGGTAACAATCAGACTGATAAATGACGTTCGGGGAGCTTTCACAGCAGCGGGGCTGCGGTGTTTCAACAGTTTTATTAGTACAGTTAATCCCACGGCAAGAACACCAGCAACTAGCTAACGTAACGATAGCCTCTCTGAACAAGTGCACACTGCAGCACGCAACTTCACGAGGGGGAGGGGCTGGAGGCAGCTTCTCTCTGTGCACTGTAAAAAAATACACTGGTGTGTGTGTGTGTGTGTGTGTGTGTGTGTGTGTGTGTGTGTGTGTGTGTGTGTGTATAGATATATACTATATACTATATTTTTACTTATTTAACTGTCTAGTGTGTAATTGTGTGTTCATACTATAAATTATTATATTATTCTTTGTTGAATAATACAGAAGACAAAGAGTTTAAAAAAATAATCGAATATCGAATCGCAATCGCAATATTTGGGAAAGAAATCGGGAAATTTGGGAAAATGCTTCAACCAAAGGGTTTCCGTGAAGTGTCTCTGAACCACGATCTCCCAGAACTGTTTGGAGCGTTGTCGTTCCCACACCACAGGCCGCCTCCGTTGTCGTCGGGCATTTACGTGCATCTGCATCTGCATCATCACAGCAATGTGTTGATAGCGTCGTTGTTTTCTTATTATAGCTTGATATGTTGCTATCAGCTGGCACATAAGCACTATTACAACTTGTGCAATATTGATCATTTGTTGGTAGATGGCATGATTCATTTTGTCTAGCAAAACTTTGTTCGCAAATGTTAGCTTGAATGTTGTGCGATTCAGTGCGAAAATGAATGGAAACACCTTAAAATGTCTCAAATCAATTCGATATACCAATTTGATTGCAAAACAGCATGTGACGTCATTACGCACAGGTTTTTATTCGCTTTAAAACCGTTGGATGGAAACACACTTTCACCAGCTTTATTCGCATGAGTTTTTTTACCGAACTTCAGATAATTTGATTGACAAGTGGATGGAAACTTAGCTAGTGTCTGCTGCTATAGAGCGTGGAGAACAGCGTAGGGAGGAGGTGGGGGGTGGGATGTTTGGCTCCTAAAACAAAGGGGCTTTCAAGCCGGGGAGCAGAGTTCGTGTCCCGGAAGAAGTTAAGGGGAAAACACAGGACTTTCACCCAGGAAATGGGTGTTCATTTCCTACTTAAGTACTACTTAAGGGGGCTGGTGTTTTAACCCAAACCACAATGTTTTTTCTAAACTTAACTAGTTGTTTTGGTGTTTTAACTTAACTTTCGTCGCCACATGACGCTCAACTTTTGTCTGCTAAACTCAACTGGACTGTAACAGCTGTCCAACACATTGGACAACACTCCCATTACATCAAAAAGTGACACTCGGTCAGGTGTCTTTGGCGTTTGATACTGACGCAAAAAGTCTCCTTTAGCGTCTAGCCCTTTGGCGTCACTTTTTGACGCTCTTGGTCGGGACCTACGTTTAACTGACACGCGGTACAAGAATGGGACAGTTAGGTTTAGGAAAAGATGGTGGGTGGGGTTACAAAATGTACGCTTCTGTGGCATGCGGGACAAGAACGGGACACAAACTCCTGTCTCCTTGGGGAAAATCCTGTGTTGTTTGACCCATCCACCACCCCAACCTGCCTCCTTACACAGATTTTCAGTCTTTCATACTGCTCTCTACCGTTATCTCTCTTATACAGTGCCACGGTCGAGCTGCTGCTCTGCCTGGTGGGTTCCATACAGATGCTGAAGGGTGATTTTTTGCGGTGGTATCTGACGCTGAGAGACACTGACCAAGGGTCAGTATTTTGACGTGTTGGGAGTGAGAACGGGTTGATTCAGAGAATGTTATACAGGAGAGACCGTGTGAGTGTTTTGTTTCCCTACGTTTGCAGATTGGAATTGAAGCTGTTGCCCGCACCTTGCAAGAAAATGCTGAAAGACAGTACCTGGAAGTGTGGCTTTCGTCCACTACACAATCAAATGCATAGAAAATTGACTGCCATGTGACAGTCGTCATGTGACCGGCTGGCGTTTCGTAATTTAATTTCGTAGGATATTTTACAAATTGTTGTGCATAAGTTTTCGTACAATATCATACAAACCCGTTTATGAGAATATATATTTTTAAATGGGTTAATTTTACGCAACGTATTGGAATACTACCTCCACAACTACCGGGGAAAAGTTTTTAAAAACCACACCACAAACACAGTCCACAACTAAAATCAGACTTAAATGTGCTGTAGGTAGGATTGTAAAGATCCAGGATTTAGCCAAAGAATTTGAACATCAACAACTTCTCAGTCCCTCCCCCCTGTTCTGCTAAAGCCCAAACAGTCTCCTAAGCCCCTCCCCCCACAAGGGAGAATGAATGTGTGTGACTGAGCAGTGACTGACATGCAGTTAGACACCCCCCCTGGCCCTGATTGGTGCATCTGAACAGGGAGCGGTAGATTTTTACAAATCTCACTACAGGCTGTAGGTGGTGCCAGAGGAGCTGGATTTTTTTTTTTATTACCTGCTTTATGTCGTTCTACTGGAACATAGGGTCAGTTTCAGCAAATATGACAGAAAGTTAGTTTTATAAGTCTTACCTACTGCATCTTTAATGCTCCTTTAGTTACAGTAATCAATCAACATGTACCCTGTCTCTCTCTCTCCTGTCTCCTTCAGGTACTCCAGTGGGTTGCATGGTCACATCCTTATGTTGAGCCCCAATGATCAGGTGTTCGACCCAGAGACACCCTACCCTCTGACGCCACCTCATACCAGAACCAGTCCACATGTTGGATACAGGTCAGGCTCTGGGCTTTGAACCCTGCTCATGGTTCGGTGCTTAACTGGAGGGTTGACACCTTGGATCAGAGGAATCAGTGAGAACACAGTGTGGAATCTCTTCTTCTTTTCTGAAGGAAGTATCCAATGATCTGACGGCTGGCTCTAAAGGGTGTTGCATGGATTTAGCCTCTGAATTTGACAGTTGAAAATCCATGCGGACACTGAATGCTATGGGAATACGCTGAACGGATTACTGTGGATTATGGAAAACCCATTTTATGATTTTTTTTTTTTTTTTGTCATTGGTTCGGCGTCACCGCTCCTCTCTTTTCCTCAGCATACAGTCATATGCCAAAGGATTACTACAGTACTATGACAGCATTATTACAATATCGGGAGAATATGCAGACTTTGAAAAGCACACATCTCTATTATCTCTCTCAACAGTCAAAGAGAAAATTCATGTTGGGCCTTGGATTGAAATACAAGCACATTGTCAACGTCTTGTCTCAAAGCATCGATAATAACAAACTGTCAAACTAAACGGTGAACTTCTCTGGCACTTTAATCCTATGTCTTCACTTTCCCCTCTATCTTTCTCTTTCTCTCTCTCTCTCTCTCTCTCTCTCTCTCTCTCTCACTCACTCTCTCTTTATCTCTCATTTTCATGAACAAATGAATAGTATACTCTCCAGTATTACCAATCTAACTCTTTTGGCTCCGAATGACATAGGTAATGTTGAAATAATCAGTGTGTTATGCGTCCATGGTGGATTGGTTCTCTCTATGTTGGAGTATTGGAAAAAACAAAACAAAAAAAAAAACAACCTTGGTGTCCCGAGAACAGAGCCTTGAGGAACTCCGGCAAGGAATTATTCAAAGCCAGACGTCCGGCTCTACGTTTGATGGCGAATTCTGATGCTTTGTTTGGCACTCGAAAGCAACTGTACCCGTACGAAACATTGGTGAGCTTGACCATAAGTGTTCCTGTTACTAAAAAGCTGGCACTCGAGATAGTTAAATGTATTAAGCGGTTTTAAAAGATGGCCAGCAGAACTTGCGCTGTCCTGTCCCCTCCCTTCCCCTCTTTGCCGTTTGACAGTGTCTGTGTTTGTATGTGACATACACCTTACAGTCTTCGATGGTTTGATACCCATGATTTACTTTGAATATAACGAAACAAATGACCACAATAAGGAGAAAAAAACACAACAACATGCGAAATGGGGATTTTATGCTTTCATAGATACAATTATGTGGATTTATAATGAAATAAAAAGGTATTTTTCTTGGAAAAGGTGTATGTGTTAGGTGTAATTTTTTAGCAGAACTCTGTGTTTTTCTTTTGACAGAATGACTTTATGTGATTAGGGGGATTTAAACCAAACATGTTGCTGGTCCTGTCTACTTGACTGGTAGCAATAACATCTAGTAGTGGAATAGGCCACATTTTCTGAAGGAAAGTGGATTTTTTTTTACACAAATGAAATGTTTGATGAACAAATGAATAAAACATCTAATGATTTCTTTTAAAACAATGAAATGTTTGGCTGCAAAACACACTGAGGGACAGTTACTCTGTCAAATTTAGCACAGACTGCTGTGTGTGTGTGTGTGTGTGTACGTGTGTGTACAGGTGTGTGGGTGTACATGTGGGTGCGTGTGGGTGTTTGTGTGTACTTGTGTGTGTACATTTGTGTGTGTGTGTGTGTGTGTGTGTGTGTGTGCGCGTGCGTGTGGCGGTGTCTGTGTGGGTGGGTGGGGGTGTGTGTGGTTGTATGTGTTTACGTGTGTGTGATGGGGGGTGTTCATGTGTGTGGGTGGGTGTGTGTGTAGGTGCGTGTGTGTGTGTGTGTGTGAAATGCTCAGTTTGCAGACCGATATCGAGAAAAGTCACCTGTTGCCATTTAAGCAAATTTCCTTTACACATAAGACGGGTCAAACCAGAGTTTTACACATACAGTACGAAGAATAAAACTGGGCATAAAGGGGCGTGGCATAGAGTGGAACAAGCACAGTCGAAAACTGAATTCTTCTCATTTCAGTCTTGGATAGAAACCAAAGAAGCTTTATATTCTTATAAAGCAACATTGTGTTCATATGACCTTGTGAAAGTCAGACATGCACCACAAAGGGTTTAATATCAGTATTCATGGGACTTCTTGATAGACATGATTACGTCTGCATACAAAGATCTTTTATGTTCCAATCCTAAATTTGAATTGTGACGTCTTGTTGTCGGCTCATTTGTGCTGCCATGTTTCACTGCACTGACAGCGGTTTCTGTGTCAACTGATTGTGATTGTCAGTTTTAAATGCAGAAGCTGAAATTGCCTCGTCGTGGTTAGACGGTGATAAATGTTTTCAGATTGCCTGAATTGCTGCTTCCATTTCCCGACAGGGAAGTTTTAATGACAGGCAGCGCTGCATATCATCATCAGCCTTCAGGAAAAATCACCATAATGTCGGCCTGTCAAGAATAAGAAAAGCTCATCTTCCCCTTTGAGATGTGCATTTTTTTTTTGTTGTCGCAGTTTTTCAAAGAACTTTTGATGATTGGATGGGTCCCTGGGAAAATATTGGATTTGTATTGTGCCTTGGAAACTACTGAATACTGGCCATTTTAATGAGGCTTTTAATTTATTTTGGTTTGATTTAATTATAGGATGATCGGCACTTTTACTTGCCATCAACTGTTGCGTAACGAGGTTGCTGCAGAACCCGGATGACACCTTCATTAGGATCTTAATTTAGCAAACAAGTAACAACATCTCTATATGTTGTTCAAATTCTGTTGATTCTTTTAACCCTCGTGTTGTCTTCCCGTAGACCAGGGGTGTCAAACTCGGCTTCCCTAAGGGCCACCGTGGAAAATCAGGATCACATCCAGGGCCAGACATGTCGAGTTAAATGCTTTTATGTCATCGAAAAAAGTCAAATATCTTTGACTGTATTAATTGCAGGTCTCATATGGTAGACAAAAATGTTGAAGAAAATGCCAAAAACGGCAAAAATGCTGAAAAAAGGCCCAGAAACTTTGTAAAAAGTGACAAAAACTAGACGGGCCGAAATGTATTGTGAATCTAAATTGATATAGGGGCCGGATAAAAATTTGCAAGGAGCCGGATTTGGGCCGCGGACCTTGAGTTTGACATGTGTGCCGTAGACCATGCAACTTTTAGTTTTTCTGGCTCAAAATTGAACACTTTTGTCATTTTTCCTGAAGTTCTTTGTCGATTTTTTTTTGGACATTTTTGTTGTTGTTTTGACCAAGTTTTTGAAGCTTTCTCCGAATTTTTTTGTCACTTTTTGACGTTTTTTTCCCTACATTTCGGTCACTTTTTTTCAGTGATCTTTAATCAGTTATTTTTCTTCAAATGCTATAAAATTAAATAAAACACCCAAATTCAATGAAACTAGTGAACTGATCAGTTATTTTACTTGTGAAGGGCATTTTATGGAGCCATCCACGTGATTTTTTTTGTTGACAATTTGGTTAAGGGAAACCCAAATTTCTGATATAGAAACTTTTTGAAAATGGGTCAAATTTTAGACCCTGAGGACAACAGGAGGGTTAAAAAGCAGTCAAAGACTTTTTATTTTAACAGGCTTTTAGTTAGGGAAGGGTTTTTATGGCTGTCTGATTTTGTATACCTATGTTTTCCTTTGTATTCTTATGTCTTTTATTTATTGTATTTCACTTTATTGTGAAGCACTTTGTGATTTGTATCTAGTCAAAGTGCTATATCAAATAAACTGTACTCACTTACTAGCTTACCTACAAGGCATCTTACCGTGCAAAACGCACAAAAGATGTAAGTACAAAAATAATTCTGCACAAACTTGTTTTTCTAGCAACAACGGGTCAAATGCGTACTGTATATGTAATGTAAAAGGATTCACTCGTGACAAACACACAGAGAATTATCAGTCAGCTGTGTTTGCCGTCTTTCAGCTCTGTGTTTTGGTTCAATCTCATTGCTCTCATCAACTTTGTTTCCATTAGCAGCCGACTGTTTTTCAGTCAGACCGACCTGAACACAACCTGCTCCACACCAAAGAGCAAACAGACACAGGTAGGGCTCTTGCACACTGCCTGCGTGGCGTGAGCGTGGCATTTCTGTTGCGTGGCGGCTGCGTGGCGTTTTCTATGTCTTTGCACACCAGAAACATGTCTGACGCGCGCTGCTGCTCAAGCAGTAGTATACTTCATGTTAAACATAAATATATACTGATTTGATTACAGCAAAGACAACGTCGGCAGTATTGACGGCAAAATAGGCTGCAGAATATTTTGTTCTGTATTGACAGGTGCAATATTTGAAAATCGATAATTATTTATTATTTTTTTAAATTACATTTATATCTGCATTTATGTCAAAACATAGAGACTTTCAACATGTCATTTATGAAATGTATTCGTGTCACAATGACATATAAACATCTTTTCGTATTCTATTTTGCCTGGAAACGCTTGTTGCGTGAAAAATAGGCATCGGTCCTATTTCTAGCATGCACGCGTTTTCAGCGCAACTCGAGCCGCGCCTGAGACGTGCGTCTCACGCAGGCAGTGTACAAGCAGGTTAAAAAACAGTAAACAGTTAAGTTACAGTAAACTGTAAACAGGTTAGAACCTGTTAACATGGGAGTCGAAATAAAAACGGACACGCCACGCAGCTGACACGCTCACGCCACGCAGGCATTGTGCAGGAGGCCTAAGAGATAAGCTGGTGAGGAAAGCTAAAAGGAGAGTGGATATTGGACGTCCATTGCCAAAAGCATGTCTTGTGTCTGCTGGAAATCTACAGGTGAAACGTTTTCTCCATAAAAACTCTGAGGTGATAAAATGTCAGTTGTTGTGTTTGCAGCTTGCTCCACTGCTCCAAAGTGGACGAGAAATCAATTATGGCAAAATGACTTTAACTTAGGTCCTGTTGTCACAGCATTCGTCCGTTTGTCTGAAACTGTTTGAATTGTCTGCTTTCATTCTTTTTTTTATTGTTTCAGTCTGCATTGTCCCTGTCAATAATGTGTGTTTGTTTTTCCTCAGCAAAGTGGAGACTTCTCCTTTTAACCGAGAGGTGGCCAAAGGCGGGAAAAGAAACTATCCAGTAAAATCCAGAAACACGACCAACCAGTCACCCCTCACTACATAAAAGTCATCCACACACTCCAGTTAATGCAAACTTCATTTATTGGGATACATTATAAAAAGTACATATTAACAGTTCAGAAACATTAACCTAGAATCAAATGTGTTTGTACTTTTATTTTACAGCTGTGTAACTATTTACACAAAATGTGAAAATTCCTCTGAAACAACGTGACATCATGACTTTGCGTAAACATACACGCCACTTTCTAAAGCCAAGTGGCGTGTTATCTGTACGCATTTTGAGCTATCCGCGTGTATGTCTACGCCGTATTGAGCTTGCTGTCACGTGACGATTTGGGAGGTGTTTGCTGTCATGTGACGATTTGGGAGGTGTCTGAGCCCGCCCAACATTTTGGGATCCGTTGCCAGGGGCAACAGTGTAAGAGTGACACAGAGACGGAGCAGGAAAGACGACTTGAGCAATTAGCATCACAGCGGACAGGTTGGGTTTACGAAAAGAAGAAAGCTACGGTTGGGTTTAGGAAACGTGATACGCGGGACACAATCCCCAGTCTCCTGGGTGAAAGTCCTGTGTTGTTTGACCCATCCACCCCCCCATCCAACCTCCCTATGCGGATTTTCGGGCTTTCATACTACTCGCTATGGCGTAAATTCACACGCAATCACAAGGTAATGTAAGTCAATGGAGGCCAAATGGCGTTGATAAACACACTAAAAAGCGAGTATGCGTCTTGATAACACGTCAATAATGGCATACGAATTGGCGTGTCATACATACGCCACTTATTGAGATCAGTCTGTGTGAAAACTTTGAAGACCTAAAATGATGTCCGACAATTATTTCAAGCAACACATTAACAATGACATAATCAGCTTTCTTAACTTCATCACCACTCCTCACATCTTGTTTTCATCATGTAAAAAAGAATATAGTTAAACATATACAGTCGTCTAATGTGACAGTACTTGATTATCATGAATAAGGCAAGCTAACGGCTAACATACTACAGCTTTTCTTTGACTGGCTCTGCAGATTATATGATGCAACAAAATGTCACATTTTCCTCCCCACATCATCTTTATAATCAGTTACAAAAGCAACATCAATAATTTTTGGTGTCTCTTTCCACCTTAAAACCCACCAGGAAAGGGAGGGATTGTGTCTAATGAGCCACGGGGAGGCTTTTATTGTGAAACATCAGTGCAGGAGTTTAATAAGAAAATAGTACAGGGTTTTTCCTGGCTTTTTTTTTTTGGGGGGGGGGCACATTAAGCGGGGGGAAGTCTCTGGGTCCTCTCCTAGGAAATTCTGAGAGCCAGACACATTGTTTCCTGCATTCTGATACATTTTTATGCCCCAATACATGGTGGATACGTCTTTATATATGTGACAGAAAACACAAATCTGAGTTCACTTGACCCCAATTTCTATGTTTTATTCTTTTTATTGTATGTTATGTTGTTTTATTCTTGGTCCTTTTCTGTAAAGCACTTTGGATACCCGTAGGTTGCTGTAAAAGAGCTATACAAATAAATGTTGATTGACTACAAGGAACTTTCAACTGCTTATAAGACTGTTTAAATGTAATGTTGATGCCTCTATATCAGAGAGAAAGGGGAGGGGAGTTGACAGCTGGAAGTCAAAGATGTATTAGCGCTGGTGATTTTCCTTTAGACGCTGGCTACAACTTCTTTGGGGGGGTGCCAAATATTTCTCTATGCAGAAAAAAATCTCTAATAATAAAAGCATAAATGTACAATCATATTCTATAATTGTTCCCCCCTTTGCAATGGTTTAAAAGTTTGCCAATGTATGTCTGTCTGGGTCTTTTCTAGGAAAGCTATGCCTGATATTATCCCACACCTGAACTGCTCTGATTTGGCTGTTTGAGAGCAGAGCTGTCCATCTGGCTGTGAGATCCTACTCTGTGCCCTGAGCTCCTCCTGCCTCTTCACCCAGCAAGTCGTCAGCACCACCGAGGTAATCCAACTCCATGTTGTCCTCTCGTCTTGGTGTCTGCCCTCTTCTGGCCTAGAGAAACATGACAGGAAATGTCTTAGATACCTTTTTGTTCTCCAAAAGAGATACGCTACTCTTACAACACAGGGTTAGTGAACAGTAGGGCTGAAACGATTCATCAAGTAACTCGAATAATTTGATTACTAAAAATCCTTTTGCCTCAAAGCTTCGTTTAATTAATATTACCAACATTGTATCGCTCACGGTGTTTCCGCACGGAGGATTATTACTGTCACACACCGGGTTGACGCTGTTGGCGACACATGCATAGACAGTAAAATAAATGGACCAGTAGATCCCGTTGCTCTGGACGACCAGTGAAGGCTATTATATGGCTGAGCGTTACTGTGCAGCGTCCAACTGAGCTTGAAGACGTAGATGTGACGTGAGCAACCTGTCTGAAAGTTGGAAGTCTTCTGGTAGCTGTGCCAAGAGAAATCTCAATCATTCCCAATCTTGCAGAGACGGAGAGCGTAGGTATATGTAGGTATTTGTTATCCAAAAGAGATACGTTACTCTTACAACACAGGGTTAGTGAACAGTACAAAGCAGCGTGGAGGCCAGTTAAAATCTTACTTCTTTTTTATATCCGTTACTTATTCAGTCTCTCTGTCAAACTCTGTGCCGGCAAATTTTTTGGAGCGCCGCTTGGGCTGGGACAAGGAATTTGTGGCCGAGATGACAGAAGTTACAGAAGAAGCGCATCACAGCAGAGTGCTGGAAAAGGGCCGAAAATCTGCATATCTACCCGGGTGTCCAGTTTCCATTCCTATGAATTGCAGTTTTTATTCACTATTATTTAAAATAGCTTCTACTTCGCTGTTTTTCTTCTACTGATGTTACAGTACGCTTTCATGAGAGTGAAAAACAGCATTTTCTGTAGATGTTTTTAAATTAAAAAGCCTACCAGGAAAGAGAGAGATGAGCCACTGGAAGGCTTTTAATTTGAAATGTCCGTAAGTTTAATACATAGAAGTGTATAGTGTGTGTAGTCTGTGTGTATGTGTATAGTACCTTGGAATAGCAAAACAGGGCAGCACCGGACACGAGCACCAGCAGCACCAGGACAACCAGTCTGATGACCAGATGTGTTACAGAGGCTGAAACAGATTTACAATCATTCTGGATGGACTTTCATAAATGCTAAATGTGCTTTCATACAGTCAAATAGTTGTTTAAACCGGCTGATTCAGATTGTCAGGTTCTTAAATAAACACAATCTAGTTTAATAAACAACTAAATGCAAATTTAAAATGCAGTTAAACAGACATCAGCAACCTTAAATCAAACTTCATATGAACTTTAGACTTAGCCCCAGTTTGCATGGCTTTTATCCATTCATTCATTCATGAGATTATTCTGAACAGCAGCAGGAAACATCAAGATGTGTGTTTTCATACATGGAAACAGTTGGCACCTCATGAATTTTTATCTAATCTAGACAAATAATACTTTCATGCATGCATTTCATGCAATCATTTGATTTAGATTCTCTATAAAGTTACCTGCGAGAGTGAGATGGAGCGGCCGGCTCTCAGAAGAGAAGTTATGGGAGAAAACATAGAGGTGATAAACACAGCGGTACTCCCCTCGGTGGGTGGAGTCTGCAGCAGAAAACAGGAAGTGGGCCGAGTGATTGACAGCTGGCAGGGTGTAGTTCTTCTGTTCTGGGTCGGAGTTGTTGAAGATGAGCTGGAAGGAGCCTCCTGGGTACTGTGGCAGGATGGAGCAGCTGATGGTGAAGTCAGAGCTCATGAGCACTCGCAATCCCTGCTGCGTGGCCTCAGAAACCCCGTCAATGTGGGTAGAGAAGGAGATGTTTGGCTGAGCCAGCAAATCTGTGGACACAGTGGATGAAAAATGAAGACCACATATCAAGATTATAAAATTCTACCATCATCATCTTTATTTGTTTTGTTAAAGTGATAAACACTGAGCAAAGTAAAACGTGTTTCATCCAGGGCGGACGTTGTAAACATTCGGGGCTCAGCTCTAACCTGGTGGGGTGGAGGGGGGGTTCCTGGGGTACACTATTATTTTAAAGACATTTGATAAAAGAATGCCTAAAACTCTGTAAATCATTAGAGAAAAAAACATGAAAGTTGCCAAAGAAAAGAACCACCCTATAAAGCCTAAATCCTGTTTTATGTCTAATTGTTCTCCAACTGTCTTCCTAAACCAGAACAAAACAACTCCTGCCACAAGAAAAATGGCAAAAAATTTTATTATTAAAAATTTATTTATTATTATTATTATTATTTTGGAAGTTACATAACATACTGTAGATAATAGGGTAGGAATTTTGAGTAAACAGCATCTTGAAACTAAGGCAATATTTCCTTTTTAACTGCTTTGACCGCAACCAGTATGAATGATCAGATGGTTCACAGCGACCATATGCGCCGTCTACACCATCCCGACCGTGCTATCGGATAAGATGACAGGATTTGTTTATTAGCAAAAGAAAGTAAAGGTTAAGAATGTGACTGTCACTGTCCATACCTGAGCAGACCACCTCCAGGTTCTTGGTGCTTTTCCTGGACCTTAACCATAAACACTCCCGTACTATCCAATCAGACTGAATACAAGAATGACTGATCCCCCACACAAATGTTTCTGAAGAGCTGTTGCTTATGTTTGTGGAAACAGCAGAACCACAGCCCAGCCGTTTACACACTGCAGATGATAACTTCTGGTCCCATTCAGAATCCCAGTCAGTCACTGGTCTCCACTGTCCCCGTTTCATCTCTGGCGTACCAGCACAGCTACTGGCTCCTCCTGACAACCTGACATCATCAGGCTCTGAACAGAGACACGAGAATAATTAATGAAATAAATGAAGTCATTTTTATAAGTATGTTTGGTAACACTTCATTTGAAGGCTGTGCATAAGAGTGACATGCCACTGTTATGCACACCCTTCAAAGCATCAAAGGTGTCATAATTTACCTAATGACACCTTTGACATAAAGTTGGCATTATATGATGTCAGGGCCGGTGAGGCCCAGTAAGAAATTGTGGAACCAAAAGCAGACTCAGGAGGCAGAGAGTAGATTATGTAGGTTTTATTGAAGAAACACAGGAATAGGCAGCCAGGCAGAACACTTGGTAGGCAGCGTTAACTCAAAAAGGCAAAAAAACACAGCAGAGGTAACAGGCAGGGCTCAGTCCAATATTCAAAGTGGCAAAAACAGGCAGCATTCGGTACACAGGTTTGGCAGGCAAAAACACAGGCAGTAGTACAGGCAGGGTTCAGTCAGACATCCAAAGTGGCAAAAACAGGCAGAGTTCGGTACACAGATTGGCAGACAAAAAGGGAAGGCAAGGTCCAAGCGAAGGTTTCCAAGAAGGTTAAGTCCAATATCCAAGTCCAGAAAAACACAGGCTTTGGTCAAAAACGGTAAATACAATAGAATATGGGCATGTGACAATCTGGCAAAGAGTGCTCCTCCCGCCACTGCTTAAAAAAACTATGGCTGACGAGGAGAGTGGCAACAGGTGTGGGAGAATGGCAACAGGTGTGGCAGTGCAAGCGCTGATGATAGGCAACTGCCTTGTAGTCAACCAGGAGACAGGATAGAGGGAAAACCCAGACTGGAGTCCAAGAACAGCAGAGGCATGACGAAGAGGGGATTCTGGTCCGAGCTGTGACGGTACCACCCTCTGACGGACGCTACCAGGCGTCCCAGCCAGGGCCTCCAGATGGCGTTGGTGGAACTCTGCGATCAGGGAGTGGTCCACGATGAAACTGGCAGGGATCCATCTGCGCTCCTCAGGGCCATAGCCTTCCCAGTCAACGAGGTACTGGAGCCCTCTACCTCAGCGACGTACGCTCAGGAGACTGCTCACCGTGAACACTTCACCTCCATCAACAACCCTGGGAGAAGGAGGGGGTTTGGAGGGTGGGGACAGGGGACTAGAGACAAGAGGTTTCACCAGGGAGACATGGAATGTCTGATTAATATGGCGCATAGTCCGAGGTAAGGCAAGTTTAACTGAACAGGGGTTGATCACCTTCGAGATGGAGAATGGCCCAACAAACCTGGGATTCAACTTGCGGCAGGGGGACCGGAGGAGCAGATCGCGAGTGGAAAGCAGTACCCTCTGGCCCACTCTGTACCTTGGAGCAGCCGAACGATGCCTGTCTGCCTGTTCCTTAAAGGCCTCTACAGAGTGCAAGTGCCGGGCCCTGGCTCAAGACCAAGTCCTCTTGCACTGACACACAAACGCCTGGGCCGAGGGGACTACAACCTCCCCCTCTTGGGCGGGAAACAAGAGGGGCTGATAACCCAAACAGCAAAAAGGGAGAGGCCAGTGGCTGAGGTGGGCAAGGAGTTGTGTGCTTCCACCCAGGGAAGAGCCGAGCTCCACGAGGCCGGGTCCTGAGAGGTCATACACCTGAGTGCCACTTCCAGCTTCTGGTTCGTCTGCTCGGTCTGTCCATTTGTCTGGGGGAGGAAACCTGAAGACAAGCTGGGAGAAGCACCGATCAGTTTGCAAAACGCCTTCCAAAACTGAGCAGAGAACTGAGGCCCTCAATCAGATACTATGTCAGAAGGAAGACCATGCAGGTAGAACACATGAAAAACTAGTAACTCAGCAGTCTGTTTGGCAGAGGGTAGCTTAGACAAGGGAATAAAATGGGCAGCTTTGGAGAACCGATCCACCACAGTCAAAATGCATGCATTGCCATCAGAATTGGGGAGCCCAGTCACAAAATTGTGACTAGGTGAGGGGTGGGGAGAGGTCTTAGGAGCCCCGCAGGAGGTCTGTTACCCGTCTTGTTCCTAGTGCAGACGGCACAGACTGCCACAAAGGTCTGGACGTCCTTCCTCATGGATGGCCACCAAAAGCGCTGTCCGACCAATGCCAGGGTCCGGGCTGTCCCGGGATGGCAGGCAATTCTGGAATTATGCCCCCATTCCAGCACCTGTGATCGGACAGAGAGAGGCACAAACAAGCGGTAGGGTGTTCTTTGCTTGGTACCTGCTCTTGCTCCCGAGCTGCCTGTACTAGGGCCTCTATATCCATTCGGGCAGCTCCCACCAGGCACCTAGAAGGGAGGATGGTCTCCACGGAGGTCCGGTCCTGAGCTGAGGCGAACTGCCAGGAAAGAGCATCAGACTTGGCATTTCTGGATCCTGGACGATAAGAGAGAGAGAAATTGAACCGCGCGAAAAAGAGGGACCACCGGGCTTGTCGAGCGTTGAGGCGCTTGGCTGTTCGGAGATATTCCAGGTTCTTGTGATCCGTCCAGACCAGGAAAGGAGGATCAGCTCCGTCCAGCCAATGCCTCCATTCCTCCAGGGCCAGTTTCACTACCAGTAGCTCCCGATCCCCAATATCATAGTTCCTCTCTGCTGAAGAGAGGCGGCGAGAGAAAAAAGCATGTGGGTGTAGCTTGTTATCCTTGCGCGACTTCTGGGAGAGAACGCCCCCCACTCCAGACTCAGAGGCATCCACCTCAACCACAAATTGAAGGGTGGGGTCGGGAATGATGAGAATAGGGGCTGAAGTGAACTTCCGCTTGAGCTCAGCAAAAGCCTCCTCTGCACCTTCATGCCATCGGAAAGGGGACTTGGTAGAGGTGAGAGCAGTGAGAGGGCCAGCCACAGAACTGTAGTTCTTGATGAATCGCCTGTAGAAATTTGCGAAGCCCAGGAAACGCTGGAGTTCTTGTCTTGAAGAGGGAGTGGCCCAGTTAACCACTGCCTTCAGTTTCGAGGTGTCCATCTGGACCTGGGAGGGAGAGATAATGTAGCCCAAAAAGGAGACCGAGTCCTTGTGGAATTCACACTTCTCCGCCTTGACAAAATGTTTGTTCTCCAGATGCCTGCCTGACATGGAGCCTATGGTCAGCAAGAGAACAGGAAAAAAACAAAATGTCATCATGGTAAACAAAAACACTCAAGAAGTCTCTCAAGACGTCATTAACCAGAGCCTGAAAAACAGCTGCCGCATTGGTCAATCCGAAAGGGACCACAAGATACTCATAGTGGCCTGTTGGGGTGTTGAAAGCTGGTTAACGAAAAAGAAGCCAGCACCAGCAGGGGACAATGATGGGCGGATGATACCAGCAGCCAGTGACTCTGCAATGTACTTATTCATGGCTCCTCTTTCTGAGGGAGAGAGGGAGTAGAGCCTGCCCTTAGGGGGAGAGGTGCCAGGGAGGAGCTCAATCGCACACGTCATATGGCCTATGAGGGGGTAGGGAGACTGCACGTGACTTGCTGAACACAGGCTTGAGGTCCAAATACTTGCGTGGAACCCCAGATAAATCAGGAAATTCTTCAATGGCTTGAGAAGGAGAGGCAGGAGTAATAGCAGACTTGAGGCATGAGGACAGACAGATGGGGCTCCATCCCAAAATTGTGTTGTCAGACCAGTTGATGTGGGGATTGTGCAAGGACAGCCAAGGGAATCCAATGACTTTAAGCAAGACCAACAATCTCTGTGTTAATAACCTAGACAACATAACCTGTTATAAATATGTCACAGCAGGCCTAATTAATGTTAAGTTCAATTTTATTCATAATGTCAAATCATAACAGGAGTTATCTCAGGATACTTTACAGATAGAGTAGCTCTAGACCTCTATAATTTAGAGAGACCCAACAATTCCTACAAGAGCATGCATTTGGTATGAAAGACTTCCTTTTAACAGGCAGGAACCTCAGACAGAACCTGTCTCTTGGTTGGCGGCCATCTGCCTCGACCGGTTAGAGAGAAAGAGATTCAGAAATACGACTCATAATTATTATATCAGTGGGTATAATGGAATGGCATGATGAAGAGTGGCAATTATAGTAACAGTAAAGATATTAGAACTAGGACTAATAATAATAGCAGTAAAAGTGCAGGGCGTAGCAGGCTGTCAAGCAGGACCATGGCAGCAGCTGCAAACACGATCCAGGTGCCACCACAATCCATGGAAAGAAGAGGTGAGACAGCACAAGGGCTCCGGGCAAGAAGCTAAGTTAGTAACATGGGACATGACATTAATGGGACATGAATGCACACAGATGGAGAGAGAGAGAGAGGAGAGAGGAGCTCAGTGCATAGCCGTGATTCAAAACTGGCCAGTGCAATATGCCAGGTTATATTGTTTTGCTTACTTTCAAATCGTCATAACACAAACATCTTAAACTGTTTTAACTTTGCATTAAAAGTGTCATATTTTACATAATGACAGTCAAACATTCATAAAGATTTGTTCATGTTCATGACCGGTGTCATGTCAGTTTTTTGCACACTTCGAATAAAATGTTACCAGTAATTCAAAGCTACAGCTCCTCTACTCTACCTGAGCAGGTGAGTCCAGCAGCTTTGCCAGAAGAGCAGGTGTTTCTATCTGAGCTGTCACAGTCCAGCAGAGCAGACTCATGGCCTCTACACTGGAACTCTTTGGTCCACACTGGAGCCTCCATGTCTCCATAGAGCGCCCCCTGGAGGACTGAAGGAGCCCCACAGCCAAGCTCCCTGCAGACCACCTCTGTATCCTGCAGGTCAAAGTCATCTTCACACACTGAGAACCACGACTGGGTAGACTGGTTAGACTTTACCTCCAGTCTACCTGAACACAGACTAGTCCCGTTCACCAGCCTGACAGAGTCTGAAGAAGAGAGAGAGACAGACAGAGAAAGAAAGACAGAAAAACATGCAGACAGAGAATTGAAAGTGTATACAAGTATGGCATTGCAAAATAACACTAACACCTTAAAATACAATAGCGCTGCCAGTTGCATGTTTTTGTTCTTGCTAGGCAACCACCAAATCTCTGGCTTTGGGCACTTTTTCTCTCTGAGTTGAAGTTTTTTCAACTCAAGGCGTTCAGGGCAACGCAAAAGCAGCAAGCAAAACACTTCACTTTTCTTGAAAAAGCCGCCAAAGGTTGATAAAATGCGCTCTGTCTGATCGGGGCCCTATGTCGCCCAACCAAAACATAAAATGTCCAAAGTATCAGGCCGCTCATGAACCATACAACTGTAGGTAACACATGCACTGCTGCTGTATCAAAGTGCTGTGGACTGCTTAGGGAAAAGGTCGGGGTGGATGGGTGGGTCATAAAACACAGCGCTTTCATATTCGTATTGAACAGCCAAATCTGATTCAGCTGACTTAATTCTGAGTCGGGTACATACAGCCGTAGTTCTCCATTGCTGGCTTAATAAGATAACTTACTCAATGCTGCCTTTTCATTTCCCATAAACCTATGCATTGCTGCATGCATCTGCAACCATGTGGCACTGTCAGATGGAATATAAAACTAAGCTCTTATTCTTGATGACATCTCCTGGATCTACTGTAGCTTGGATGGTACCTCATTTGGACATGCTTTGAACAAAAGCATCTGTGAGAAATGTAAATGCAAGCGAGAAGACTGAGATTACAGTTATAGCTAAAGTATTGCCTGGTGTGGTGTTACCTGAGCAGATGATCTCCAGGTTGGAAGTGGAAGTGGAATACTTTATTAATATACACTCCCTAACTGCAGACTTGGATTGAAGGCAAGTTGATCCAATCCACCATGTTCCTCTGTACAACTTCATCTTTTTCCACCCTGTTGAAACAGCAGAGCCGCAGTCAAGATGTCTACACATTACATCTGCTGCCTTTAGATTCCATGCAGAATCTCTAACATCCACTTTACTCCACTCTCCCTCATTCTTCATCTCCAGTTCACCGGCACAGCGACTGGATCCTCTCGCCAACTGGAAATTATCGGGCTCTGAGCAGACAAGAGTAATTGGTAAAAATAGATCATGCCACATTTATCAAAATAGAAACTCAAATCAAAGCTACAGCTCTTCTTCTACCTGAGCAGGTGAGTGCAACAGCTTTGCCAGAAGCGCTGTTGTTTCTTTCTGAGCTGTCACAGTCCAGCAAAGCAGACTCATGGCCTCTACACTGGAACTCTTTGGTCCACACTGGAGCCTCCATGTCTCCATAGAGCGCCCCCTGGAGGACTGAAGGAGCCCCACAGCCAAGCTCCCTGCAGACCACCTCTGCATCCTGCAGGTCAAAGTCATCTTCACACACTGAGGACCACGACTGGGTAGACTGGTTAGACTTTACCTCCAGTCTGCCTGAACACAGACTAGTCCCATTCACCAGCCTGACAGAGTCTGAAGAAGAGAGAGAGAGTCAGACACACAGAGAAAGAGAAAGAAAGACAGAAAAATATGCAGACAGAGAATTGAAAGTGTATAAAAGTATATGGCATGGCAAAATAACACTGACACAAGGCCGTTAAAACGTGCTCTCTGTTTGATTGGGCCTTATGTTGCCAAACCAGAACTATTCGTACATATGGCTACGAAAAGTAAGGCACTATTATTCCTATGTATTATTTTTTCACTGTATGCACCACATTAACTGCTGCTGTATAAGAACGCTGTGGGCCGTGTAGGGGGGAGGTCAGGGTGGATGTTTGGGTCATAAAACAGCGCTTTCAAGTCTGGGAGCTTGAAAGCTGTCTGGAGTTTGCTTCCATGGGAAAACAAGATTTTCACACAGGAAATGCGTGTTCCTTGGGAGTGTTTTAATCCAATCCGATCTTTTTCCTTAAATGGGGCGGTGCTTCCGAGCTAGTTCAGGCAGGCAACTCGATCTGCACCGCTGTATACACATGTGGCGCTCTATTTAAGCTGCTCATCAATGGCATTGCTGCCCTGCTCCCGTATTGCTAACTGCTCTCTAAACCCCAGCATCCACCTGCAGGCTCCAGCCAGGGGGAAGCTACTTTATCATCACTCTCCAATATCTCATGTAAACCCAATCTGCGGAGATTGATGATGTCGGAGTCTGGATGCCAAAGACAATATTCTGCTGTTATAGTAAACATTTCAATCATGAGTTGTCCAACCATTGCCGATTTTAGACCCTTTTTAGACTAAATTTCATCTCAGCCCCCCTAAGAATTATAATAGTAAAAACAAAAGAAATGTTAGGGGTTCAAGTTAGAGTTTGCAAACTTGTCTATTAGTGACAGAGGACACACAATTACAGGTTCAAAGGGCTTGAAACAGGTTTAATATCCTGTGTGGCTGTCACCGATGCTATGCACCTGTAACCCCGTCAATGAAAGGGTTAACAGAAACGTAGTGTTGGCCAATCGTAGGTGGTTGTGCCAGACTCCAGCCTTTGGCTGAGTTTCTATCTAATCTGTCAGAGGGAGAGCAGGAGTGCTGTCGTAAAGTTTAACGTTGGTGGTCACCAGAGAAGAAGTTGGTAATTTCTTGACTCAGATTAGAACCCATATTGAAACGTAAGCAACTAAAATCGCTGAATGTTAGAACATTGTGTCAAATTGGCCGTTATTACTGTGACTTATAAAGTGTCAGGTTTAGTTCCATCATAGTGTCAAAAAACGTCCCTGACGTTGTTGTTCAATAACTATTTTAGAGATTATTGGCTCATGAAATTACTGGTTTAGCAGGGTGGGTTAACACTTTTGCAAGGCATTGTATCCGTGTCACATTCTCATTAGGGGCTGAGCCCCCCTAAAGGTCTGATCCTAGAATCGCCCCTGTGTCCGACTGAGTCATTTTGGTGCCTAATATTAACTCTTCGTTTTGGTGCCTAAACTTAACCGCATGACGCCCACTTTTTGTCGTCTAAACTTAATTCTAATGTCCGCCAAAATGACCAACAACTCAGGTGCCCTGTACCTGGCTCAAAGCCCCCTTTATCAGGTAAACTGAACTACCAACTACTGCTTATTTGACTCTTAAGAGACTCTGTATCGGCTACCTACAACTTCCACCTGGCGTCACAGAGCTCTGTAGCAGGGTTTTATTACTACATGTGGCAAATTATTACATAATGCAAGTGTTATTACATAATGAAGTACAAATGCATTACATTTTTTAATTTTATTACATAATGCTTTGTTACAGGCCAGTTCAGCGACAGTCCCCTTCTGGTGGCTGATGTAAGAGGAATATCTTGGAAGGTTTGAAGCCATGAGCCTCCAGCAACAAACCTACTTTTGAGCTTGCTTTGGAATTTGTGTTTTTGTGTTACTGATTGTTGTTACCTGAGCAGATGATCTCCAAACTGGTAGCCTCAGTCAGAGACCTTTTTGTTAAACATTTCTTCAGTCTAGGTCCAGACTCAAGACAGGAAGGTGTGATTCTGATAAAAGAGTCTAAGTATGAACGTCTTTTTGATGAAGTTCGAACCACAGAGCCACAGTCCAGATGTCTGCAAACTACGTCTGCTAACTTCAGGTCCCAGTCATAGTCATCCACTACTGACCACTCTCCCTGGAGCTTCACCTGTAGCACACCAGAACAGCGGCTGGATCCTCCCAACAACCGGATATCATCAATATCTGAACACAGGTGAGAGAGTAATTAGTACAGAGAAATATTTTGCACATCTATTACATGAGACAGGTGTGTAGGAGAGGGACGAGTAGGTCAATGGTTTAAAAGAAACTCCCGCACAATGTTAACTTGCAAAGATAACTTTAATAACTGGTGACGTTGGGAGCATGCCTATGTTCCCACAGCCCTAAGTTCTCACATTTCTAAGTTTTTTTTTTCACTGAAAATTAGGCCCTATGTTCCCATAGCCCTATGTTCCCACAGCCCTATGTTCCTTTTCTAAGATTTTTTTCAAAAATTTACACCCAACCTATTATCCAGTAGCAATGGACTACAGATGGAATGTAACCCTAACACTAACCCTACAAATCTTAGAAATGTGGGAACATAGGGCTGACCCTGTAAAACCTTTTTAAATGTATCTTTGCAAGTCAGACAATGTGCAGGAGTTACTTTGCAACGAGAAGTAATTAGTAAAATAATCTCCTGTGTAATTCTTCATTTATATCTAGTTTCTCCGTTTTACCTTGTTCCTCTGTCTGGATACCTGGGAGGAATCCTAAAGCAAAACATAAATAAATGAAAAATGTATCCTGCTCTGGACAGGTCAGGCAGAAGGATTACAGTAGAAACATCCTTTACAGTTTCTACAGTTATTATTCAAACAAGCCATTGAAACACATTGAGGGCTCACAAACTGACGGTTTAAAACCTGCTCTCGTGATAATTACTACAGCCACAAGAGTTTTACGGCTAACAAGAAACCTAATTGTTGGGTCGCTATGAGCTGCTTGCATAATCTGTATCACAATCTGATCATTTTCTGGGTGAGTAGGGGCTTTGTATTTAGATCCTTAAAGTAGCAATGCTACAAAAAATACTCATACATTTTGTATTTGAAGGTGGACTAAAAATAATTGAATCCAAGTTTAACTTAAATAAAAGATAATTTAGAAATAAGATAAACTAGCCGATATTAAGGTGTAATTATAAAGTAAAGACGATTAAATATTTCAGAATTGCATTATGCCGGTTTTAAGATTTTGTTCCTAAAAAAATGAAATTTGAAAACAGAATTTTAAAAAGCTTGAAACATATTTTGGGTACTTCTACAATCAACCACATGAGTTATTCAGCCAACTATTCTATAAATCAACTGTAAGGAATAATAACACAGTGGTTAATAATAACAAATCAAAAGAGTTCGACTTCTATTCCCCTAAACAACTATTTTATATATAATTGTAATCAAATATATTGTAATTGTTGCAATTACTTCATAACATGATGTATAATTAGTTAACAACCAATGTCATAATTAAAAATGTATTTAAATTGCTTTTATTTTGGTAAGACTCAAAGTACTTTTATTTTGAAGGCTCTTTGGGATGCACGTGAAAGACCCACAACAAACAACAGCAAGCTAGCAGCAAGCACGGACTAAATGGTCCTGTGAAAGTTTGACAATGGTAATAAAAGAGCCTTTAATGTAATGTCAGTGATTAAAGAGACCTTCTTTGTAGCATGCAGCCAACGAGGTATGTTGTTTTGTATTTCTGTATTGTTACTGGTGAATGGTTTATGTTTCGAGTAGAATGCTAATATGGTCTATATGTTTTCATTATGCTGTGTGTTTAGTTTTCACGGTGGAATTAGAGAGAAGTTTTGAATAAACTAGTAGCAAAAGAGACACTTCTGCCTGCTAAAGAATTATATATAGGCCTATATTATTTTGAATATTTTATCAGGGTCAACATTTTGTCTTTCTAGCTGTAACCACCAGGGGGGAAATACCAAACTAGTATTTGTGTGTGTCTGTGTTTTTGGCTTAGGTTTCTAGGTTAAAGGTGAGTCATCATCACATCACAGTCAGAAAGCAGCGTCAGTGAAGAAAGGGTAACGCCTGCACACTTTCTCCAAGCAACAAAAGTTCATTGACAACATTTCAATCCTACTTAGATCTTCATCAGTTCAAACATGTTTGAAAAATTGGAAACTACACCCATATATGCAGTATATACTGTTGGGGATAGCCTACTGTTGATGTGTAACTGTGCTAATGTCTTGCTGCTTCCTGTAGCTCTGCATGGCTTACTGAGAAAGCTTATTTGTTGATATAGCTGTCTGTATGGTGTCTTGTTGACTTCTGTCTGTATAGTTTAACCTGTACTAATTGCTGTTTCTTGTTGCTCTTGTCTAAAATCATCTGGCCAAAGGACTATAGTTGAAAATTAACCGGCTGGCTAATACTGGCACATTCACAGAAATGTTAATTAATGTGTGTTGTCCTTTATAAAATAAAGAATAAGAATATATACATTATGCTCCCACACAGACTGACAAGCTCTATGAGTCTAGGAAACCCTGTCCTAGAAGTTGCATGGGTTCCATAATAACCATCCATCCATGATCTTGCGGCCTTTTTTTGGGATTGTTGCGGCCCAAAATAGACAACGTCGGCAGTATTGACGGCAAAATAGGCTACAGAATATTTTGTTCTGTATTGACAGGTGCAATATTTGAAAATCGATAATTAGGGGTCCAAGCCCGAGTCTGCAAGAAGTCTACTCAAGGAATTTTGCTACGTTAAGGTATGCGCATTTGACGACCAAACAAATGTTCATAGCTAGCTACCACACACGTATCATCATATCTCGGCCAAATTAAATGTTATCAGCAAAGAACTTGAGATCATTTTTCAACATCCCACTATTTGGCGAAGATCAGCCTTTAGGGGGCACTATAAGCAACGTTTATTTGTTTTGGCCAATAACTCAATGCATTTAAATGGGAAATTTGCAATTGCAATATCTCTGCCACAGTAAATGCAATCAACACGAAACTTTCAAATTTGGCCAAGATCGGCCATTAGGGGGCACTATAATCAACGTAGACATGTTTTGGCACTTTAACTCAATCACTGTTAATGACATAACCCTAACCCTAACCCACAGACCTTGCAGCACACACTTCTCAATATTTACTGATGTTTACCTCCTACCGTTACATTTTGGTTTTTGCTTTCGCGTGCTCCCCTAGTTTTCTACAATAAACAAACTTCTTAACCCACCTGACAAAGATTCTACAACCTTCACAGTGGACAAATGCAACTGTTTTCTCTCACTTTTTCAATTCAAAATCAACACCATTCGTACACACCGATACCGTGGGTGCTCCGGAGTTCGAGCACCCACGGAAAATACTGAGCACCCACGTGTGCTAGACTGCCAGTAGGCTACATTCATTTAAAATTAAACATTGCAGCTGGTGCTAAGTGGAGCGTCTGTCATAGTGTGATTGGTTATGTCGTGACATTGATTCTTAATTTCCCACGAAGCTGATCGCGGTTACGTGTCAGTTAAACTTTTCATCTCCAATCCTATCTGTATTTGTGAGAAGTAGCGCTGTCCTGAGATGAAACCTACTTTACGGCTTAATTATCAAGTTAATAGGCGTGTGTGTTCGCGTCGGCCGCTGTCCATTTCATAAGGTTCTGAAATGCAAACCATTTTTGACTACTTCTTTTTAAAGGGCGTGCGCCTGTGACCACCCACGGAGGAAAACATAAATCAGCGCCTATGACACCATTTACAACAACCTGACAACCTCTCCTGCTCCTTCAACCACCACACCTGCCTCCCCCCTCCACCCTCTCAGTCACGCTCTCATTTCTCTCTGCTGTCCCCTGTGGTCAGGGGGATTAAGAAGTTTGTTTATTGTAGAGAATTGTTAAAGGTAGTCTGTGTATGCATGGAGATTAACTGTTAACCACTACATTTGCAACAGCAATGTACTGCAGACGTCGTGGCTCACACCGTATCGCAGACCTTGCAGATCAAACCTCTCAATATTCACCAATGTTTGCCCCCCCCCACGTAATGCTTTAGATCCTGCTTTGGCGCAGCTCCCCGGGTCATCGGGGGCGAGTGGCGCAGCTTCCCGGGGCGGCAGGGGCGACTGGCATCGAAGGTTTGGACCCCGTCATAACTGCTTGCAGTTCTAGTTATTTATTATTATTACATTTATATCTGCATTTATGTCAAAACCTAGAGCCTTTCAAACATAAAAATGTCATTTATTAAATGTATTTGTGTCAAAATGACATATAAACATCTTTGTATTCATACCTGCAAACTAGTCGCTTTTCGGCGCAAATCGCCGTTTTAAATGGGAAAATGTCATCCACGTGAATCGTGTAGATCCGAAGAGTTTTTATTTGGGGGGGGGGGAGTCCGAGACCCGGTGCTTAACGACCGTTATCTACCGGACCGAATAGCAACGCGGATTTCGTTGCCTTATTTAGGTGCCACTTAAATGCCTGCGCTTCTCTCTGATGCTCCGAAAACGGATGTTAGAGGGAACTGAAACATCGGCGCACGGGACGCTAGTTACGGTAACACTACACTCGACAGCAGGTAACGTTAGCCTACCGTTAGCTAGTTGCTGGAATAAACACGGTTAAAATACTGACAGCTAAACGGTGTAAAAGTGTGTCTGTATTTCACTGGAGAGGACTGTAACACCAGACTGTAGCTGCCGTTGTCTGAAAAACAACACAGACTCCGCCTCGCCTCACCAGCCTCATGCTGCATTCAAAGTAATTGTAAAATACCCTTTTCCCATCCAGTGTTTTTTTTTGTCGTTAACAGGAATTTACTGGTGAAATAAGTTATTGTTATTACATTTTTAATAAATCATTTAGAGGGGGGGGGGGGGGGCACCTTTTTCAGCCCTTCTGAGTTTGCAGGTATGTGTATTCTACTTTGCCTGGAAACGCTTCCAACATGCTTGCGTGTCGCGTGAAAAATAGGCATCAGCCCTATTTCTAGCATGCTATTCCCAGCTATTACGCCGATGATCAGTACAACAACACCATCAACACAGATCGGAAACTATCAATTATTCATTTCAACAGTAGAAGTCTGTATGCAAATGTTCTCAATATTAAGGAATATTTACGTCAATTCACAAAACCGTTTAACATAATTTCGGAAAAGTGGATTAATCCTGAAAAAGGTATGGACTTTGAATTAGATATTAATTATAAGAACAGGGAGAACAAGACTGGAGGAGGTGTGGCTGTGTATGTGGACAAAAACTTCAATTTTAAGGTGTTAGAGGAAATGATAACTGCAATAGGAAATTTATTAGAATGTTTAACAATTGAAATCTGCATCGAAAAGAAGAAGAATGTAATTGTTAGCTGTATTTATAGAGCACGAGGTTCCAATATTGAACTATTCAAGGGGTGGATGGAAGACATGTTTACAATGTCAAATCAAAAGGTCATGTTCATCTGTGGGGATTTCAATATAGATCTGCTTAATCCAAATAACCACAAACCAACTGAAGACTTTATAAACACAATGTACAGCTTAAGCCTATATCCAAAAATTACTAGACCCAGCAGGATTACATCTCACTGTGCCACTTTGATTGACAACATATTTACGAATATTACAGAAAATAATACAATAAGTAGATTACTGATCAATGACATCAGCGACCATCTACCAGTGTTTACAGTTTTTGATAATGACTATAAGAAGGAAAAGCAGGAGATTAAATTTGAGTACAGACGAGTACGGACAGACGTGGCAATAAACGCTTTAAAAAATGAATTATTAAATCAAAATTTGGAAAAGCTATATAATGAAGAAAACCTTGATAAAGTGACATATTCTTAGGGGTATTTAAATTGTATGATAAAAACCATTTAAACGAATCAATAGAAAACATAAATATTCAGATAGACCATGGTTAACAAAGGGATTACAAAATGCCTGCAAAAAAAAAATTCACTAGGCTATATAAAGAATTCATAAAAATAGAAACAAAGAGGTAGAAACAAAGTATAAGAAATATAAAAACAAGCTAACTAGTATTATGAGAAATTGTAGGAAAGAATAGTATTGCAAATTATTAATATTAATAAAAACAATGTTAAAGGTTTATGGAATATATTAAATAGTGTTATTGGTAATGGTTCTAAACAAGGTAATTATTACCATCACTTTATTAATAATGATATGATTATTAATAATATGGATGATGTAGTAAATGGCTTCAATAATTATTTTGTAAATCTTGGACCAAAACTGGCAGAAAAAATCCTTGATTCTCCTGACGAGAAGAATGTCAATTTCATTGAAAATAATGCTTACTCAATGTTTCTTTCATCAGTGGAAGAGAGGGAAATTATAGAGATTTTTCATAACTGTAAAAACAAAAATTCAACTGACTCTAATGATATTGACATGAGAATAGTTAAAAAAAAGTAATTGAGGGAATTGCAAAACCACTAACGTATATCAATTTATCATTTCAAACTGGTAAATTCCCAAGTAAAATGAAAATTGCAAAAGTCATACCACTGTCCAAAACTGAAGACAAACACCACTTTTCCAAAATCTTAGAAAAACTCTTTGTTGGCAGTCTTAACAAATTCATCAATAAACACAACATACTAGATGAGAGTCAATACGGATTTAGACCCAACAGATCTACATCTTTAACCGTTATTGAGCTTATTGAAGAAATCACAAATGCTTTAGACCAAAACAAATATGCAGCTGGGATATTTATTGATTTCAAGAAGGCATTCAATACAATAAATCATGACAGATTAATCTGTAAACTTGAACGGTATGGTATCAGGGGGGTTGTTTTGAACTGGCTGAGAAGCTATCTGTTGGAGCCAATTCTTTTTATTCTCTACATAAATGATTTATGTAAAACATCAGAATCTCTAAAATTTGTCTTATTTGCAGATGACACAAATATTTGTTGTACTGGTGAGGATTTGCAGCAGCTTCTGGAGGTAATCACATCTGAAATGAGCAAATTAAAAAGATGGTTGTGATAAATATAAATGAGATACAAATATGTGGTAAATGAAATAATAATAATAATTAAAGCTGCAAGCAGCGTTGGACGGGCCCTCGCACCTCCTTGCACGTTGGGTTTACTGACAGACGCCGCTTCTTGCAACCGTGCATTTGCGCGGCACTCAGACACTGAAAATCGTCACCAATGAAAAGGGAACTCACTGCTGAGTTCAATGATACCTCACACAAAACTCTACGTCATACAGTTCATTAGCTGTGAAAGGGGGAGTGGCTTAAGCATAGGCAGCCTAAACCATGACCAGTGAAAACGGAACTCTCTGTTGAGTTCAATGATACCTCACACAATAGTGTACAAGAAACGGGTCATTAGTTATTAAAGGGGGCGTGACTTAAGCATATGGGGCGGGGCAAATCGTCACCAATGAAAGGGGAAGTCTTTGCTGAGTTCAATGATATCTGACACAAGACTATCTTAAATGGGTCACCAGTTATGAAAGGGGGCGTGGCTTAAACATAGGGGGTGGGCCAAACCATGACCAATGACAAAGAAACTCTGCTGAGTTCAATGATACCTCACACAAGACTCTACATCAAACGGGTCATTAGTTATGAAAAGCGGCGTGACTAACGCATAGGGGGCGGGTCAAACATCACCAATAAAAAAGGAACTCTGCTGAGTTCAATGATACCTCACACAAGATTCTACCTTAAACGGTTCAAAAGCCATAAAGGGGGCGTGGTCTGAGTACATGGTCGTGGTTAAAGTATAGCGGCCGGCTCAGTATCACAAGTCACACATTCTAAGTTTCATGTAAATCGGATGATGTTTGTCATATAAGGCTGATTTCCTGTTGCTAGCGGGGGCGCTATGACCAAAAGTAAATATTGGCCTGTATGTGTCCTCAGGCCTGGACTATTGTTGATTGTGAGAAATTTCAAGCAGATATGATAATGTACATTGTAGTTACAGCCACTTTCTTGTTCATCGCTAAACACTCAAAATGGCCGCCACGCCCACACCGTTTGACGAAAAGTTTTTCTTTTAATACCTTTTAATCTTTAAGGTGGTGAGATGGTACAGACCAAATTTGAATGTCCATCAGATGAAATCTCTAGGAGGAGTTTGTTAAAGTATAGCACCTTGACTTTTAGGCCTACTTCCTGTTGCCATTAGGGGGCGTTATGACTTTGAGCCAATATCGGCCTGTAGATGTCGTCAGGGTTGGACTCTTATGAATCCTGAAAAGTTTCGAGCCAACTGGACACTCAAGTTACACCCACTTCCTGTTTCAATGGCGAAACACACAAAACGGCCATCCCGCCACGGCCATGCCCTATGACGAAAAGTTTTTCTTTTAATAACTTTTCATCTTTAAAGTCTTAAGATGGCACAGACCAAATTTTAAGTTGATCGGATGAAATCTCTAGGAGGAGTTCGTTAAAGTACGACATGTGGAAATGGCCAAAATCGCACTAATTTCGAACATTCAATTCAAAATGGCGGACTTCCTTTTGGGTTTAGGGTATGGCTCCAATGACGTTTTTTTGTACGTCTTGACATATGTGTATCACATTTTGTTAGTCTACGTTACACGTACTACAGGGGCAAAAAAATTTTAACATTGTAGGGGGCGCTAGCGAGCCATTTTTGTGCGCCTATTCCCGAAACCCTTAAAATACGTAAGTTTTCACCAGGCTTGATGCAACCGTCAACTTTGGTGAGTTTTTGAGTATGTTAAGCCCCTCAAAAAGGTGATTCATTTGACGTAATAATAATAAAGCTGCAAGCAGCGATGAACGGGCCCTCGCTCCTTGCCCCTTGGGTACTGGCGGACGCTCCTTGCGGCCGTGCATTTGCGCGGCATTCAGACACTGCAAATTGTTACCAATGAAAAGTGAACTCTCTGCTGAGTTCAATGATACTTCATACAATAGTGTACAAGAAATGGGTCATTAGTTATTAAAGGGGGCGTCACTTAAGCATTTGGGGCAGGGCAAACCGTCACCAATTAAAAAAGAACTCGTTGCGGTTCACAAGTTATTAAAGTGGTCTGTGTACATGGGTGTGGCTAGAGTATAGGGGGCAGCTCAATATCACATGTAGACCACACATTCTAAGTTTTATGGAAATCGGAATAACTTTTGCCAAGATACAACGTTCCTGTTTCGACACCCACCTACAGGAAGTTGGTCCTCCATAACTTGCGCATTGTTTTAGCTATCAAAATTCTTTTGATAACTTTTTGTCATGAGGGTCCTCCGAGTCTATATGCAAGTTTTCGTGCCGATCGGATCCACGCCCCAGGAGTAGTTAGACAAAGTAGGTTTCCCATATATCGATATTTTGCTGATTATTTAAAAAAAATGAAAACCGCGCCATCTAATGGCCGATTGCCGCCAAGTTTGGCACAGATGCTAAACCAGCCATGAGGAAAAACGTTGTCAAGTTTCGGGGAAATTGGAATAATTGTTGCCAAGATAACGCAACATTTGCATAACTAATTTTGTTAACATTTATTCAACTATCAAAATTCTTTGTATAACTTTTCGGCATGAGGGTCAAGAGATGCTACCTGCAAAGATTCAAAAAGATTGAAATCACGGCCTGGGACAAGTTTGAAAGAATGTAAAACACATGAAAAATGCATAAATTAAAAATGGCCGCCTTCCGGTTGGGAGGAGCTAATGAAGGTAATGATTGAATGTCCGCAATGATTAGAGCAATATGTGTATTAAATCTGGTGAAGATTGGAGCAACTATGTCCAAGTTAAGGCCTTCCACGCATTAGGGGGGCGCTATGGAGCCCGCTTACAGGTATGGGCCAAATCGCTGTACAGTCTCGCAAAGCTCCCAGGTGTTTATGTGGGCGCCAATTTTTGTGAGTTGTCGTATATTTGTCGCCATAGGCCACGCCCACTTTGACCAATCAGTACCTTACTGTAGGGGTGGCCTCAGAATTGGCCCTAGATGGTACCCTCCAAATTTTGTAAAACTCGGATGAGCCGTTCATGAGATATAAACTTTTTGTACTTGTAGCGCCCCCTAGTGGCCAATGTTTGCAAAATGTGTGGGGGACCTCCAGAGCGTTATGGCAAACAAGAATCTAAAGTTTTGCGTTTATAGTCTTAATTTTGGTCCAGATATGGCAAAGTTGGTGTTTTTATAGTTAGCATCTTTGATACATGTTTGGTTTATTTTTGTCATGTCTGAAATAAATTTCTTCATTCATTCATTCATTCATTCATTCATAGCATGCACGCCACGCAGCCGCCACACAACTGACATGCAACAGAAACGCCACGCTCATGCCATGCAGCCAGTGTGCAGCCGGCCTTAGGTCTAAGGGCATTTTCTCGATTTTACATATTATTCGTATTTGCATATAACCTGATCCCCATTTATTTGATTTATTTTATATTATTAGTTCATTTGTCAGGGACCATGCACAGTTCAGGCCCTGTACCAGAGTTAGCTATACAGCTAATTTACATCTGTGGTCCCTGGGCAAGGGAGCTAAAAGGACAATATAAACAATACAAACGATACTATCAAAACAGATAGAAACTTAACAACAAACAACATATAACAAGCATTACATCACGTATAAACCAGTATACAATACACATTCCATATTATAAAAAGATCAATGATCACATAGTTGATTCGCCTTCAGCCAAGTCTTTAAGGACATATTAAAACTGCTGAGACTTGCACAATCTCTAATATGAAGTGGGATTAAGTTCCACTTTTCCACTACAGTAAATTAAAAAGCTGATTGACCAAATTTAGTCTTCCTAAATTGAGTGTAACAGTCACCTCTTACAGAAGCCCTGGAGACCCTTATATTATCTCTGCAAAATGACACACATTGCTTGAGTGGGGGTGGTGCAAGATCATGGGTCAATTTATACATCAGGGACATATCTGCAAAACAGAGAAAACTGTCAAGGTTAATAGATTGTGTTTTTTTATGATTGTGCAGTGATGGTAGTTTCTTGGTTTTTTGTCAAGAACTTTCACAGCTTGTTTGTAAAGAGTACATAAGGGTTTTAGCGTTGTCCCACCTGCATGGGACCAGCTTCTAGAACAGTAAGCTAAATGTGAGAAGATCGTTGAATGCAAAAACAGTTTAGCTGCAACTATTGGTAACTGGTATCGTATGTCTAAATTTAGCTAAACTAGCTCTAACACAATTAGATATCTTTTTTATGTGTTTTTTAAAACTTAAGTTAGAATCAATAATTATGCCCAGATACTTAAAATGGTCGACAATATGTATCACCTCTCCAATAATACAGATATCAGGCTGATGTTGTGTAACATTCCTCTTGATAGAGAAATACATGCCCACTGTTTTGCTTACATTAAGAGTAAGACAGCTGAGAGTTAACCAGTCTGATACTTTGATTAGTACTGCAGTAAGTTTTGCTGCAGCTTGTTCTCTTGTTTTTGCATGGGTATAGATAACTGTATCGTCTGCGTACATTTGGATGTGGACTTCAAATCAAAGGCAGGTCATTAATATATAAACTAAATAAAATTGGTCCTAAAATAGATCCCTGAGGGACGCCCGTAGTGCAGTTAGCAAAGGAGTAGAACATCTATCATTAATCCTGGTGCACTGGTTTCTAGAATCTAAATAAGACTCCATCCATGTCAGAGCATTAGGAGAGAAATTAATCTTTGACAGTTTGGATAACAAAACATTATGATTCACTATATCAAACGCCTTCTTAAAATCGAGGAAAACAGCCCCAACAAACTCTCCATTGTCAAGGCTGGATTTTATTTGCTCAATAAAGCTGTTTCTGTGGCATGATGTTCTCTGAATCCAAACTGCATAGGGTGCCGTGGAAAATGTCTGCAACTGGTCACAGACTATCCGTTCCGTTACTTTGGAGACAACAGGGAGGATACTAATAGGTCTATTATTGGTTATATTAGTTGCATCTCCAGCTTTAAAAACAGGGGTTATTACTGCTGATTTCCAGGCATTGGGGAAAAAAACTTTGTTTAATGGATAGATTTACCAGATGAGCAATTGGAGTACAGAGGATGGTTTTATACTCACAATCAAAAACATCTTTAGCCTTAGAGTTCTTAAACTTGCCTAAGATTTTAGTTATGGAAGATTCTAGCACTTCGGAGATGCTAAACAGTGGAATATTATCATTTGATGGTATAATGACCTTCCCTCTTGGACCAAAGCCTTGTGCCAAATCTTGAACCAAATCTATAAAACAACTATTAAACATAGAAGAAATTTGATCTTTGTCTTTAGTTAAGGTTCCCTGGTACTTGTAATTCAAACTCTTTATCTCTTTTTTTGGTGTTCTTCTTTAAGGCTCTATTGATGTTTTCCCAAGTTTGCCTACTGTTCCCTTTAGAATAATTTATAATATCAATAAAAAACTTTGCTTTTGCCTTTCTCAATTAATTTACAACTTTATTACGTAGCTGTTGAAAAGTTCTCCTATGATGGGCTAACCCTGACTTAATTGCAGTTTTCAGTGCATGATCCCTCTGCTTCATTAGATTCCATACTTGTTCATTAAGCCAGGGCAGATTTAGCTTTTTTCTAGAATGTATAACACTTTTACTGAACTCACTTTTAACGCTATTAACCTTAGTCATTAAGCTCCTAGAAGCAACCTCTAAGTCCTCTGTGGACAGGATCTCACTCCAAGTTAGTTGATTCAACTGGCTTTCAAATTCATTGATAAACCTCTTTGGTATAATGTTTAAGACCTTTTTACTCTCTTGCTGGTATATGAACCTCTGTTTTGTTAGTTTCCATGATACCAGTGTCAGATTATGATCCGATAGCCCTGTCAGAAAATTGAATGTTTTAGTTATTCTTTCTGGTTTATTACAAAATATAAGATCAATCTGTGTCTGAGATGATGGGGTGATCCTGGTGGGACGTTGTATCAATTGTGTGAGGTCAAATTGACTTATGTCTTTAAGTTTTTTCCTTTTTGACTTCTCAGTCCAATTAATATTTAAGTCTCCAACCAAAATCAACTCTTTGTTTCTGTCAAATTCTTAAAAAATGTTCTCAGGTGTTCATAAAACATACTATTTGATGACGGGGGTCTATATATACAAATAACAGTAAATGACATGCTAGTAGATAAAATCATTCTTACTGCCATACATTCAATATCCATACAGTTTAGTTCAATTTCAATGCAGTTTATACAGTCTTTAACATACATCAGTAGTCCACCTCCTCTGCCAGTATTTCGACCGACAAACGACAAACAAAAGAAAATCCAGATTTGAGTCCATAAGTAGTTTTTCGAGTTGATCAGTTTTTGAAGTAACTCTTCTGATGTTTAAATGTCCCCCGAGTAACCCATTAGGTTTTGCGTGCGGGTCCCATAAATCTTTTGCATTATTTGTTGTTTGAAACAGTAGGAAGTTGCGTTGTTTATGAATGGGTGATTTATCACGCACTTTAGGGATAGTTGGAAGGGCTGGAATTGCATTTGCCAGAAACGACAAAATAGAGCACGGTGGATTACTTCGTTGGGGCATCTCAGTCATGGAGTGGCACAGTTCAAAATTGACAGTGGGCCTACCTTGTCCGGTAGATACAGTGGCGAGTTGTGGGCCACCACTACAGCTGGAGTTAGGCCCACTGTTTTGGTGGACATCGCCTGCGAGTAGGAGAGTGATAGCAAGATAGCCAACTGATCTCCTCAGCTGTTGAGAAGTTTTTTCTCTCTCCGTGGATCAAAGCCGCTTTGTCGGAGAAGTCGCTTTACCATCTTTCAATATCATGGAGTAGGTAACGAACTGGCTGTGTGGATCGAAGGTAATAACATACTGTTTACTTTGTCTTTGTTGTTTTAGGTTTGTTGTCCAACAGCAACGCGGAGATAAAATCAGAAGGGTAAAAATATAACTTATGACTATGGCTTTATGAATCAAGGAAGAATTTCCCCTTGTTTGGCATTGATTTTAAAACAAAAACCAGGTTTGTCATCTGTCAGCTTGGGGATGGCGCAGGTAGCACCTGCCTTGCCACAGGTGCGCACCGCCATCTTCCCATGTGTGTCATATCAACATTTTCAGAACAAACTCAGCTTTCTGTATAGTGAGGCCCAAATCTCTCCTAGAGCAATGTGCAAAGATATCATTTGGCCCTCTGTCCTCAGAGGGTTAATTTCCCATCCTGGCCTATGACACACATTCACATTCACTCATGATTTGATAAAGTAGGCTACTACTTATTGGCCTTTAACTTTTTATTGCACTTACGATAACAAGCGGAGCTGTCCTCAACTCAAACATCCAGAAACAATTGACAGTTAACTAATCAAAGTATATAGAAAAAGCACATAAAAAACAACAACAATCCAGACTTGTGTTATGTGGGCAGCTGTACTGTAGTTAAACAGGTTGAAGTCCTACCTGAGCTCCAGAGCAACGTGAACAGCACCAGTACACGACCCATGTCCAGTTGGTGTCTCGCCTGCCACTCTGTCGTCTTCACGTACTGTCTCTTGATCTTATATGTGTCTTTCAGCTCTCCTCAGATGTGCAGTTTCCTCTCATCTTTTAATCTCCTCATCAGGTTTCGTGTGCTTTCTCCGTTCAACAACAGGAAGCTGCTAGTTCAAGTGACCTCTCGTAATGTTTCATCAATAACTGCTGAAGATCATCAGATAATTTCAGGTAATGCAGTACCATTTACTTACTAGAACTGGACTGTGGACAGATGTTGTGCCACAAAGTGTTTGATGTCTGCGGGAGAGCCCTGTGCCCTCGATTATAACCAATCCAGTCCTTTTTACCACTTGCTAAAATGTAATTTCAGCTTCTACCTTGTCACTGCAAGGTTATTCATGCCTCAAAATGACTTGATTTCATTCATAAGGCTTTTATCTGACAGATTATAGCCAACCCAGAACTTTTTACCTGTAGAAATACCTTTTTTAAAGACGCAATACAACCATAAACTTTTGCATTTGCCAAAAAGTGATCACAGCTCCTACCTTGTTTTTGAAAGGCTGTTTTTGCCTCAAAATATATTGATTTAATGATTGAGGGTTATATCTGACAGATCATAGCCCATTCAGAACTTTACCTGTTGAAATACCTTTTTGAAGGGCCAATACATCCAGAAACACACAGTTTTTCATGTAAGTTGTGGAAGTGTATAAACACTCTCCCACTGACAGTTTTCACTTTTTGGCACGGCACCGGCAAAAGTGTGAAGCCTGAAGGGGAAATCATTCAAATTATAACTTAGCCCCATTTAAAAGAGTTATGTGTATTGTTTTTCTGCTTTAAAGACGGTTTAGTATCTTTCCATTGGTTGCCAGTGTTATGGTTTCGGTATTTTGCTTTGTTTTCTGTTCTAATTTGGATCTGGTATGTTGGTTGTCTTGTCTCGTTGTGATTGTGTAATTTATGGTCTTGTTTTGTATTATGTTCTGTTTCCTGTTTTATTGTGATAGTCTGGGGCGTTTCTCAATCTGTGTTGTTCTATTGACTTGTGTTCTTGTGTCCCTGTGAAACGTCATCTCGTGTTGCCAAAGTACTGTCCCAATACAAAAGTTTGCATTTCACCAAGAACAGTTAAGATTCCCGGAAATGTTCTTAACACGCCCATTTTACCGAGGATGCATTGGTTGGTAACTTGTATGAACTTGGCATCACCTGTATCCTAACATTCATTATGGCATTCAGTGAGGGTCGGGGTTCCGGTACACAGACAGACCAAAAACGGGACAATTTTAACAACTTTCGCTATCTTATTCATCACTAAATTCACTTCTGAGAACAGTTTAGGCGAGAAATAAACGGTTTAGATTTCAAATATAGGCCTTCTTGCGAAAATCTTTGCCGAATTGACAATTTGCTCTAAAGTTTTCGGAGACACAGACACACACACACAGCGCAGCAGACAGAGGCGGGGTAAAGAGATATACCTGTTTCTCTTCGGGAGACTTGTTTAAATTATGCCATAGGCTATACATTAGATTTAGTATTTAGTTCACATTTTTGTTGGTGTATTTGTTTTCTGATTTATTAGAAGTTGAGTTTCAGTTTGTATGATACATGAACAGTTGTACATAAAGTGGTAACATTCTATGACATGTTATGTAGACTAAAGGGGAGACACCAACCTTTATAATTTTAATTACTAATTCCCATCTGTTATCCCTGGGCATATAGCCTACAGTGGACTACAATAATATAGAAATGATAATTCCACATAACACTAATAGGGACACATAGGACTTAAACTAATACACTAACAATAGTAGGGATCGGTAAGGGGTGTTTGAGCTAAACCATAAACAATAAAATTAAAGCTCAATAAGTTTTATTTTTCAATATTATTGCAGTAGTTGTAGCATTATGAGGTTTTCTTGTCCGGAAATTGTTTTAATACAAAGTGGTTATATTGTTGTGGTTTTTATTTCTAGCTGTTATTTTGGAGCCCTGCAGGTAGCCTCTGTGCTGGGGGTGTTGAGCAATAACAGAAAGAACACAACATCTCAAACTGTTAACAGCGTTTTCTGTGCTTGTGAACTTGCAGGTTCATTCTTCCAAGAACAACCAGCAAGAACCTTCTCCCCAAGAACACAAGTCCGTTCTTTACATTCTTGAGATTGAGAAATGCCCTGGTTTTCTGTGCTGTCATGTCTAGTTTTACTTCCTGTGTTTTCCCGCCCTTGTGATTGCCTGATGTTTCTCACCTGTTTCCCAGCCCTTGTGTCTCCTGCCTCTTGTTACCTCATTACCCTGTGTATTTAGTCTTTGTCTTCCCCTTGTCCTGTGTCAGATCATTTTGTTCTTGTCGCGTGTTGTGTTTACCTTGCTGTCATTTATTTCCAGTTTTGATATCCTGTTCTGTGTTTTTTCGTCGTTCTGGAAATCAGTTTTGCCGACTGCTTTTGGGACTCCTCTTTTGTTTGAACCTTGTTTTTGTTAATAAATTCTCAAACGACGAAACTCCTGCCTTCTCTCTGCTTTTGGGTCCACCGTTCCCTGAGTACTACGACAGCCAGTTTCTTATGCAATGCATTTTAAAATCCTACTCATTACTTACAAGGGTTTGCAGATCCAGAGTACACGAGTCAACTTTTAGACATTCTAAAAGACAGAAGGAAATGTTTGTGACAAGAGATAATTCGGACCTTAGGATCATTTATCAGTTTCTTATCCCAGTTTGTCATCCTCTTCTCTGATCAGCAGTCTCAGCAGTGAAGCCTCCTTATCTTTTGAATATTAAACACTCAGCTCCTGACTTGAAAGGTGCATGGCAGCTGTAGTTAACTTCAATTACAACAAATATACAAATGTAAGATAAATGTGACCATAATGGCTACTTGGTAAAGTGGAATTAATATATCAAATACTATATAGAAACATATCAAACTTCTCCTGCAGAATCCTCCATTTCCCCACTGTCCATTCATGTGTTCAACAAGTTTTAAACTCTTATTTTCACCAGAATATGATTACACCATCCACATGTACAAACCTGTATCACTTTAACACATATCTGCTGCTCTGCACAGGAGAGATACTGCTGCAGTGATTAAGGTTATGTTGAGTACACAAGGACGTAACTTTGGGTTCAACATTGGGGGGGTTTGTACAGATCTCCACCTGTCAAGCAAAAACATTTGTTTCAGCATTGGGGGGACGAATAATAACCGGGGTGTCTGGGTCGTCCCCCAGGAAATTTAGAGCATCAAACGCTTCATTTCCTGCATTCTGGTGAATCTTTCTTCAACAATTTGGGCCTTTTCTGCATCACGTTATGGTGCAAATGTCTTTATTTATGTAAATATTATTATTGATTAATGAATCTGCTGTATTGTTAAAAACCTAAAGATTCTCTCTGTACACCAACTCTCTCGGGTCTGTCATTCAGTCGCACGGCTTTTCTTATCACAGCTACGCAGATGACACCCAACTAATTCTCTCCTTTTCTGAGTCTGAAACTCAGGTAGCAGCACGTATCTCGGCCTGTCTGACTGACATCTCTTCTTGGATGTCCACACACCATCTGAAACTCAACCTCGACAAGACTGAGCTCCTTTTCCTTCCAGGGAAGGGCTCTCCTACCCAAGACCTGACTATAACAATTGACAACTCTATAGTAGTCCCCACCAAGACTGCTAGAAACCTGGGTGTAACACTTGACGACCAACTCTCCTTCACTGCTAACATTGCTGCAACCACCCGATCGTGTAGATACATGCTGCATAACATCAGAAGGATACGTCCCCTTCTAACGCAGAAGGCGGCTCAGGTTCTGGTTCAGGCTCTAGTCATCTCACGTCTAGACTACTGCAACTCCCTCCTGATTGGCCTGCCTGCATGTGCCATCCAACCCCTGCAGCTCATTCAGAATGCAGCGGCTCGACTTGTCTTCAACCTCCCCAAGTTCTCTCACCCTACACCTCTCCTCTGCTCTCTTCACTGGTTACCAATTGCGGCCCGCATCCGCTTCAAGACACTAGTACTTACGTACAGGGCCACGAACGGATCAGCACCCGCTTACATCCAGAACATGGTCAAACCATATACCCCAACCCGCCCAACTTCGTTCTGCATCAGCCAAACTGCTGGCTGCTCCCTCACAGCGAGGGAGAACTAATCACTCAACGAAATCCCGACTGTTCACTGTCCTGGCTCCCAAATGGTGGAACGAGCTCCCCATCGATATCAGGATGGCCGAAAGCCTACACATCTTCCGCCGAAGGCTAAAAACGCATCTCTTCCGACTACACCTCGGATAAAAAAAATAAATTAAAAAAAAGTAACAAGTCATAAAATCAATCAATAAAACAAAGCAGTGACTTTTGTATTAAAGTTTATTAAACTAAAAAACAGCATCAGTGGTAAAACCAAACAAAAAAGTGAGAATAATTGTGTTTATATATTCTTCTGTTCAACTACTCACTAGTAATAAAATATTATTAATATCATGCATTTGGTATTCCGTATATCGTCGCTGCCGGGCAGAAACCTTGTATCTTATATTTTTATAAAGCGATCTGTCCCCCTTTACGTCTGTCTGTCTGTCTGTCTGTCTGTCTGTCTGTGGTTTTTTTTCTAAATATTTAAACAGTGACGAGGCAGTTTCATCTGACTTTTCAAAGCTAAATAGCTCAATAAAATGTCTTCAAATTAGCATTTTTTTTTTTTTTTTTTCATTTCCTGAAAAGCAACAGTTTTGGACATACAAGTTTTTCGCCTGACAGCAACGATATGTAAGAGAGCCTTTAATTAGTCATTTTGTCATATGCACATCAATTACAGAAAAGCTATCATTGAAATGAAATTCTTAGATCTCGGGCTCCCTCCAACGGGGACTGCCCACTTCTCCGACGCTCCAGTGTTCTGACCTCTTAATAACCCGAAAAATTCCCTTTGGTCCTACAGCCCACTAGTCAGACGTCCCGCTGGTGGCGAAATTACAAATCCCACTATGGCCAAGACTTCCCCATATGAAGCAGCTAGATTGGTTGGTTGGGTTTAGGCATTTGACCTCGAGTGGTTAAGGTTGATAGCCGATTGGTCAGGGCATAGGACCTGTACAAATGGGGTTATGTTACCTCGCGTAAGCATGGACGCCTGGCCAATAAATGCTATTGAAGGGCGGGTCTTGGCGTGGCCATAGTGGGTGTAAGAGCCATTTTCATTGGTTTGGGTGTAGGACACAAATTGTCCACTGGTGGCACTGGTAGGCATATGAGTGAAGTCTATATAGGTAGGAACCTTCATCAGGCAACTAGGGGTGCTGTTAAGTGAAGGAGCACAAACAGTTTTTTGACCGCATCAAATTGTTACAGTGCGCAACGCTCATGTGTATGATGAAATGTTTGGAGCTTGAGCTTGATGGACACATGGTTTCTTGTACGTTGATATTAAGAACTTTGTGATCAATAAATGCCGAGCAAAACGCAATGATGACTTTGGAGTCTGTGAGATCAACAGGAGACTATTGAGCGGTGTCAGATACAATAGAGCGCGTCAGCTAGTCTACTAGCCATAGACTGTTTGTTTGTTTGTTTGTTTGTTTTAAGTCCGCATAGCAGCCCCTCCGTGGCTTTAAGTTTTAGGCTTAGCCATAATAGTGGGATTTGTAATACGTCGGACTAGTGGGCTGTAGAACCAAAGGGAATTTTTCGAGTTATTGAGAGGTCGGAACAATGGAGCATTGGAGAAATGACATCGCACCCCTCCAACAACGCTCATTAAATGTGTTTAAAAAGAAAATCATTAAAGAAAAGAGAATCCAAAACTTAAAATAGTGCAAAGTTAAAATATGAAGCTGAGTATAATGTGTAAAATATCACACATTTGAATCTAGAGTCAATATTACGGTTGGGTATTGTTTGGTTTGGATACCGGTACTAAAGCGGTACTTTTAAAACGGTACCGGTGCCGGTGCCTTAACGGTGCCTGAACCGATACTTTTAAAGAAAGTAAAAAAAAAAGAAGGGTACTAAACAGTTGGCCACATTAAAGAATGGCTTGTTTATTGCTAAGGCCATATCGTCAAAATTAAATGTTTAATAACAATGTAATCACTATAACAAGAACTTATTTCACTAGTAAATAGCTGTTGAATGACAAAAACAACCACCAGATGGGAAAAGGGCATTTAACAACAACTTTTAATGCACCACGAGGGTGTAAATTACCAGTTTCATTGAACGCACCGTCTGTGTTTTTCCGACAACAGCAGCTTACATCCCGGTGTCGGAATCCTCTACAGTGAAATACAGACAAACTTTACACCATTTAGCGTTAGCATTGCAACCGTGTTTAATCCAACTACTAGCTAGCGGTAGGCTAACGTTAGCTGCTGACGAGTATAGTGTTAACTAGCATCACGTGCAGCAATGTTTCTGTTGCCTGTAACGTCTGTTTCAGAGCATCAGAGAGAAGTGCAGGCATATCAGTGGCACCAGAATGAGGCACCGAAATCCACGTTACTATTCCTGCAACAGCAGGATGTGTTACGAGGAAGTACGGCAAAATAGTAGCCTGTTAGGCACGACGCAAAGCCGAGTGAAGTGAAAATAAATTAATAAATGGCGGCAAGCGATTAATACGATTTAAAAAAAATTAACGCGTTATGCTTGGCCCTTAATCGCATCGCGATTAACACCTTAATGCTGACAGCCCTAATAAATATATATATATATATATATATATATATATATATATATATATATATATATAAAAACAATTACATCATCAGCTTTCTTAACTTCATCACCACTACTCGCATCTTGTTTTCATCATGTAAAAAATAATATAGTTAAACATATACACTCTGATTATCATGAATAAGGCAAGCTAACGGCTAACATACTACAGCTTTTCTTTGACTGGCTCTGCAGATTATATGATGCAACAAAATATCACATTTTCCTCCCTACATCATCTTTATAATCAGTTACAAAAGCAACTTTAATTATCTTTGGTGTCTCTTTCCACCTAAAAACCTACCAGGAAAGGGAGGGATTGTGTCTAATGAGCCACTGGGAGGCTTTTATTGTGACACATCAATCACTTGAATGGTCTTCTTTTGACTGAAAGTACTGCCAAACAACACATTTTCTGCTCACGAGTTCCATTTTCACTTTCTCACAGCCTACTGCATTGAACACTCCACCTACGTAAACACCTTCCCGTAATCGGTGGCGGCGTCATTACGTCGACCAGCATAGCGCACGTAGTGCAAGCGTAGGGTTCGGTGGAAAAAATTCTAAGGTTCGGCATAAACCGAACCCCGTCAAAAAGCCCAATATTAATCCGAATCCTGGATTCGGTGCATCCCTAGTTTAAACGTTGTGTACCAAACCAAGGCCCAATTGGTCCAACCGTGGCCAAGTCCACTTGAAAAGGTGGTTTTGAGGTCTACGGTTCATGTGTAACTCCCGTACGGTACGCATCAGGTATGAAAACACCTGTAGCAAAACACGGAAGTGGACTGCTATTTAAGGAAATCAACTTCAATGAACTTCTTTTAGAAGTTCCTCGGTCAAGGTACAGACTGGGGGGTGATCGGGCTTCTGCAGCTTTCTGCTTCCCCAAGACTTTGGTTAAGTTACCTCCTGACATTAGCACTATCAAAGACGTAGATCTTTCTAAATCCAAACTCAAAATTTATTTATTTAGAATGGCTTTTAATATATAGTAGTGCTGTGACGTTTGACCTCTCTTCCTCCTGTTTAAATGCAACCTTTTCTGATTTTACAATTCTATGTTTTATTCTTTTTATTGTATGTTATGTTGTTTTATTCTTGGTCCTTTTCTGTAAAGCACTTTGGATGCCCATTGGTTGCTGTAAAGAGCTATACAAGTAAATGTTGATTGACTACAAGGAACTTTCAACTGCATATAAGACTGTTTAAATGTAATGCTGATGCCTCTATATCATAGAGAGAGGGGAGGGGAGTTGACAGCTGGAAGTCAAAGATGTATTAGCGCTGGTGATTTTCCTTTAGATGCTGGCTAAAACCTCTTTGGGGGGGCGCCAAATATTTCTCTATGCAGAAAACAATCTCTGTAATAATAAAAACAAAAGTACAATCATATTCTATAATTGTTCCCCCCTTTGCAATGGTTTAAAAGTTTGCCAATGTAGTTGTTTGTCTGTCTGGGTCTTTTCTAGGAAAGCTATGCCTGATATTATCCCACACCTCAACTGCTCTGATTTGGCTGTTTGAGAGCGGAGCCGTCCATCTGGCTGTGAGATCCTACTCTGTGCCCTGCGCTCCTCCTGCCTCTTCACCCAACAAGTCGTCAGCACCACCGAGGTAACCCAGCCCCATTTTGTCCTCTCGTCTTGGTGTCTGCCCTCTTCTGGCCTAGAGAAACATGACAGGAAATGTCTTAGATACCTTTTTGTTCTCCAAAAGAGATACGCTACTCTTACAACACAGGGTTAGTGAACAGTAGGGCTGAAACGATTCATCAAGTAACTCGAATAATTCGATTACTAAAAATCCTCGATGCAAAATGATTTGCCTCGAAGCTTCGTTTAATTAATATTACCAACATTGTATCACTCACGGTGTTTCCGCACGGAGGATTATTACTGTCGCACACCGGGTTGACACTGTTGGCGACATATGCATAGACAGTAAAATAAATGGACCAGTAGATCCCGTTGCTCTGGACGACCAGTGAAGGCTATTATATGGCTGAGCGTTACTGTGCAGCGTCCAACTGAGCTTGAAGACGTAGATGTGACGTGAGCAACCTGTCTGAAAATTGGAAGTCTTCTGGTAGCTGTGCCAAGAGAAATCTCAATCATTCCCAATCTTACAGAGACGGAGAGCGTAGGTATATGTAGGTACCGTATTTCCCGGACTATAAGTCACACTTTTTTTCATAATTTGGGTGGTCCTGTGACTTATAGTCAGGTGCGACTTATATATCAAAATATATATAATTTAACATGTTTTTAAATGTTAATTCATACTGAAAACATTACCATCTAAAGTCGCGAGAGGGCGCTCTAGGCTTGTGACAACTATATGCTGCTCCTAAAGACAACTGAGAAAGAAAAGAAAATCCTATTCTGCAGATTACAAACTGCAGGTAGTAAAATATGCAGCCGAAAACGGTAATCGAGCAGCACAAAGACAGTTTGGAGTGAGAGAGAAACTTGCGAGGGACTGGCGAAAAGGTGACTCTTACTGCAATCAAGAAAACAAAGAAAGCTAATCGGCTAATCGCGGACTGAAAGCAAGATGGCCAGAGCTGGAGGAACGAGTCGACAGATGGGTGCTTGAACAACGTGCTGCCGGGAGAGGCTCGTCAACGGTGCAGTTACGTCTCCACGCCCTGGTAGTTGTTCTGTGTGCTATTGTATAGTTGAATAACTGTTAATGTGTTACATTAACATACCGGACACCTATTCAGCCTGTTGTTCTATGTGCTATTGTGTAGTTGAATAACTTGCCTTTCCAGATTAAATGTCTGTTCTTGGTCCTGGATTTTGTGAAATAAATTTCTAAATAAATGCGATTTATAGTCCAGTGCGACTTATATGTTTTTTTTCCTTTCCATGACGCATTTTTTGACTGATGCGACTTATACTCCGGAGCGACTTATAGTCCGGAAAATACGGTATTTGTTATCCAAAAGAGATACGTTACTCTTATAACACAGGGTTAGTGAACAGTACAAAGCAGCGTGGAGGCCAGTTAAAATCTTACTTCTTTTTTATATCCGTTACTTATTCAGTCTCTCTGTCAAACTCTGTGGCGGTTAATTAGATTTTTTGAGCGCTGCTTGGGCAGGGACAAGAGGAATTTGTGGCCGAGATGACAGAAGTTACAGAAGAAGCGCGTCACGGCAGAGTGCTGGAAAAGGGCCGACAATCTGCAAATCTACCCGTGTGTCCAGTTTCCATTCCTATGAATTGCAGTTTTTATTCACTATTATTTAAAATTGCTTCTACTTCGCCGTTTTTCTTCAATTGATGTTACAGTACACTTTCATGAGAGTGAAAAACAGCATTTTCTGCAGATGTTTTTTAATTAAAAGCCTACCAGGAAAGAGAGAGATGAGCCACTGGAAGGCTTTTAATTTGAAATGTCCGTGAGTTTGATACATAGAATTGTGTAGTGTGTGTTTGTGTATAGTACCTTGGAGTAGCAAAACAGGGCAGCACCGGACACGACCACCAGCAGGACCAGGACAACCAGTCTGATGACCAGATGTGTTACAGAGGCTGAAACAGATTTACAATCATTCTGGATGGACTCTCATAAATGCTAAATGTGTTTTCATACAGTCAAATAGTTGTATAAACCGGCTGATTCAGATTGTCAGGTCCTTAAATACACAATCTAGTTTAATAAACAACTAAATGCAAAATGAAAATGCAGTTAAACAGACATTAGCAACCTTAAATCAACTCCATATGAACTTTATACTTAGTCCCAGTTTGCATGGCTTTTATCCATTCATTCATTCATAAGATTATTCTGAACAGCAGCAGGAAACATGAAGACGTGTGTTTTCATACATGAAACAGTTGGCACCTCATGACTTTTCATCTAATCTAGACAAATAATACTTTCATGCATGCATTTCATACAATCATTTGATTTAGATTCTCTATAAAGTTACCTGCGAGAGTGAGATGGAGCGGCCGGCTCTCAGAAGAGAAGTTATGGGAGAAAACATAGAGGTGATAAACACAGCGGTACTCCCCTCGGTGGGTGGAGTCTGCAGCAGAGAACAGGAAGTGGGCCGAGTGATTGACAGCTGGCAGGGTGTAGTTCTTCTGTTCTGGGTCGGAGTTGTTGAAGATGAGCTGGAAGGAGCCTCCTGGGTACTGTGGCAGGATGGAGCAGCTGATGGTGAAGTCGGAGCCCATGAGCACTCGCAATCCCTGCTGCGTGGCCTCAGAAACCCCGTCAATGTGGGTAGAGAAGGAGATGTTTGGCTGAGCCAGCAAATCTGTGGACACAGTGGATGAAAAATGAAGACCACATATCAAGAATATAAGATTCTACCATCATCATCTTTATTTGTTTTGTTAAAGTGATAAACACTGAGCAAAGTAAAACGTGTTTCATCCAGGGGCGGACGTTGTAAACATTCGGGGTTCAGCTCTAACCTGGGTGGGTGGGGTGGGGGGATTCCTGGGGTACACTATTATTTTAAAGACATTTGATAAAAGAATGCATAAAACTCCTTAAATCACTTGAGAAAAAACATGAAAGTTGCCAAAGAAAATAACCATCCTGTAAAGCCTAAATCCTGTTTTATGTCTAATTGTTCTCCAACTGTCTTCCTAAACCAGAACAAAACAACTCCTGCCACAAGAAAAGTGGCAAAAACTGTCTGATGTAACTATTTTGGAAGTTACATAACATACTGTAGATAGGGTAGGGATTTGGAGTAAACAGCATCTTGAAACTAAGGCAATATTTCCTTTTTAACTGCTTTGACCGCAACCAGTATGAATGATCAGATGGTTGGCAGCGACCATATGCGTCATCTACACCATCCCGACCGCGCTGAACGGATAAGATGACAGGATTTGTTTATTAGCAAAAGAAAGTAAAGGTTAAGAATGTGACTAAATGTTCAGGGTTACCTGAGCAGACCACCTCCAGGTTCTTGGAGCTTGTCAAGAAACTTGTTAACCATAAACACTCCCGTACCATCCAATCAGACTGAACACAAGAATGACTGATCCCCCACACAGATGTTTCTGAAGAGCTGTTGCTTATGTTTGTGGAAACAGCAGAACCACAACCCAGCTGTTTACACACTGCAGATGATAACTTCTGGTCCCATTCAGAATCCCAGTCAGTCACTGGTCTCCACTGTCCCTGTTGTTTCATCTCTGGCGTACCAGCACAGCTACTGCCTCCTCCTGACAACCTGACATCATCAGGCTCTGAACGGAGACACCAGAATAATTAATAAAGTAAATTAAGTCATTTTTATAAGTACATTTGGTAACACTTTATTTGAAGGGTGTGCATAAGAGTGACATTAACATGATGGTGTTTCATTAGGTAAATTATGACACCTTTGATGTAAAGTTGGAATTATATGACTTTAAGCAAGACCAACAATCTCTATAATTTACAGAGACCCAACAATTCCTACAAGAGAAAGCATTTGGTATGAAAGACTTCCTTTTAACAAGCAGGAACCTCAGACAGAACCTGTCTCTTGGTGGGTGGCCATCTGCCTCAACCGGTTGGAGAGAAAGATCCATAATAATTATATAAGTGGTATAATGGAATGTCATGATGAAGAGTGGTAATTATAGTAACAGTAAAGATATTAGAACTAGGACTAATAATAATAGCAGTAGAAGTGCAAGGTGTAGCAGGCCGTCAAGCAGGACCATGGTAGCAGCTACAGACACGATCCAGGTTCCACAACAATCCATGGAAAGAAGAGGTTAGACAGCACATGGGCTCCGGGCAAGAAGCTAAGTTATGAATGCACACAGATGGAGAGAGAGAGAGAGGAGGAGGAGAGAGGAGATCAGTACAAAAACTTACAATTTCATTTACAATAAATAAAGACATTTGCGCCATAAATTGATGCAGAAAAAGCACAAAAGTGGAGATCTCAACCCCCCCCCCCCCCCCCCCCCAATGTCCAATGTTGAACCTAAAGTTACGCCCTTGGCTCAGTGTGTCATGGGAAGTCCCCGCCAGTCGTCTAAACCTATAGAAATCATTACACAGACATTGCCAGGTTATATTGTTTTCCTTCATTTCAAATCGTCATATCACAAACATCTTAAAATGTTTTAACGTTGCATTAAAAGGCTCACATTTTACCGAATGACACCTAATGACAGTCAAACATTCATAAAGATTTGTTCATGTTCATGACCGGTGTCATGTCAGTCTTTTGCACACTTCAAATAAAGTGTTACCGTTAATTCAAAGCTACAGCTCCTCTACTCTACCTGAGCAGGTGAGTCCAACAGTTTTGCCAAAAGAGCAGGTGTTATTATCTGAGCTGTCACAGTCCAGCAGAGCAGACTCATGGCCTCTACACTGGAACTCTTTGGTCCACACTGGAGCCTCCATGTCTCCATAGAGCGCCCCCTGGAGGACTGAAGGAGCCCCACAGCCAAGCTCCCTGCAGACCACCTCTGCATCCTGCAGGTCAAAGTCATCTTCACACACTGAGGACCACGACTGGGTAGACTGGGTAGACTTTATCTCCAGTCTGCCTGAACACAGACTAGTCCCATTCACCAGTCTGACAGAGTCTGAAGGAGAGAGAGAAAGACAGAAAACATGCAGACAGAGAATTGAAAGTGTATAAAATTATGGCATTGCAAAATAACACTAACACCTTAAAATACAATAGCACTGCCAGTTGCGTGTTTTTGTTACTCTTGCTAGGCAACCACCAAATCACCGGCTCTGGGCACTTTTTCTCTCTGAGTTGAAGTTTTTTCAACTCAAGGGCACTCCGGCGCTCTGGTGCTCAGCAACGCAAAAGCAGCGAGCAAAACGCTTCACTTTTCTTGAAAAAGCTGCCCAAGCCTGATAAAACGCGCTCTGTCTGATCGGGGCCTTATGTCGCCCAACCAGAACATAAAATATCCAACGTATCAGGCTGCTCATGAACCATACAACTGTTGGAACATAAATAAACATAAACATTATCTTTTTCAAACAAAGGATTTCCAGCCAACATGTGCTCAGAGACATTAGGCCTGAGACAAAGAAACAGCCTACATGGAAAATTCCAATCCATGTCTCCTCAGAAAAGAGGGTGAAGCCATTTCACGGCAACAACCAGCAAGTCACAAGTAGGTGTTACTGCACAAAATGGCCACAGGTCTGAGAACTCTGATCTCCCATTGGCTCCTGGGACCATAAAACAGCATGGAGCCAGGTCAGGGGACCTGAGCCATAAATAGCCTAACCACCCAAAAATCCCGGTCTTCCGCTGGCGGCTCACGCTGCTGAAGGATGCACACAAGCACTTGTGCTAAAAACTTCTATTTCTGAACAAAGTGGATTTAATTAAGGGGATCCTGGAAACACACGTTGTGTTTCAACGCTGCAGAGAGAACAATGACATTCTCTAGAAGAAAATCGGACACTGACACCGTTGTTTCTTCAAAGTCGACTCTGGCTTGTTCCCCGCTGCCCTGGGGATCAGAAAGCTTTTCTCCGTGCCCGTTGACGAGCGGCCGGATTGCGTTCTGTTTTTTCTGTGGAAAGTTATGGACAGACACGAAAGGACTGAACGCACAGTAACAATGGTTAAGGTTTTCTGGGCAGAGGAATTGTGTGTTTTATTAATGTGTAAAAGCTAATGTTGCCATAGAGGTTTTCACGACGCGTCATCAGACCTGAAGTCGCCATGTTGGAGGTACTCCGCATCACAACAAAGCACAGGCACTGAAGTAGATCCCGAACGACGTCAAGGAAAATGGCTAATTATTGCCGTGTTTTAGGTTGTACCAATAGGTCAGACCAAGAAAAACATTTGGAATATTATCGACTTCCAAAAGTTATTAAAAACCAGGGAGAGGAATGCCAGAAGTTATCAGAGGAAAGGAGGCGCTTGTGGTTGGCAAAGCTCAACCAGGATCTACGAGGGAAAAATCTGTCTTGTTCGGTCTTTGAAATGAAAATAAACAATTGAGAGTCACTTGGCTACACCTTGAGTATCGCAATGATATCATACAGTTAAGGTTAGGTTGATTAAAGACGTTATTGCATTACTTACTCAGGCCTTCACAACATAACGGTCGTTAATGACTTCGTACTGCGTCTCCCTCACCCATCCACACACCATCTGGTTATAAGCCTCCAAACTTTTGTAGGATTTAAGGTCTTCCGCTGTGTATGGGCTCGGCGAGAAAACCAGGTAGTTGACTATATCGGGATATGCAACTGAAGGAAGAATCACCGGGTCGCCATGGATCCAAGAAGAGGGAGCCAACTTGTAGGGATCTGCACCGCCAGTAAACTGTAATTTCTCAAAATATCACGCCTTTTTTGTGGTCTAAGTCCTTCCCTATATGCCTTTGCATCTTGGACGCGTTTTGATGAGCTTTTCTGTTGTTTAGATATAAAGTATTAAAGCATCCAAAGTGCACAATACTCCATTACTCCATTCAGTTGTTTACACCGAGTGCCTCCAACATGGCCGCGCATCCAGGTTACCGCCCAGAACGTGACGTCGGTGAAAACCCTCTATTGTTTACCATTAATGTGATCGATTAATATGGTGCTATTGCTGCACACTTTGATTTATTAATCTATGATTGTGACCACTGAGTCAAATCTATTTCTGTGAATGTACTCTGATCACGGTGCATTTGTTGATATGTTGTGTTGAATATTGCAGCTAGCGTGTTAAAACTGTAATTGCTACCTGCTAACTCCCCTTTCACAGAGTTTTTAGTTATTGTACGGAGTGAGAAAATCAGGTTTTTCAAAGTGTCTTTCTTTCTCTAAGGGGCTTTCTTTCCTCGTTCACTAACACACACACACACACACACGTACGGACATACACACACCCAAGTGAACAGCTGGCCAACAGCGAGTCACGTACGTCGAATAGCTACACAGCTAGCATATAGCGAAGTAGCTAGTGTGTCCCTTTTGTCAGCAACACGTTAGTTTGAGAGCTAACTGACTAGCTTAGTCACATGGCATGGCAACACAGCCCACTACCGCCCTCTTGAGGCTAAATAGCATTTGTGCAGCTACCACATAGCCTAACGGCTAGCTAACAGCTAATCTTGGACGTAGCCTAGCAACCCCCGGGTTTCGTCATCCCTCCTCGCACTCTCTCTCTCTCTCACACACACACACACACACACACCCACACACACACCCAGATCAGACCACATGCTGGTTTGTTTTTTATTTGTTTTGTTGTTTAAAAAAGGTATATTGGTTTTAATTGATCGAAGGATTATTGATTGGCCATTGATAATTTTTAATTAGTTATAATTTAATAGTTAATAAATTCTACTATATTTTAAATAGCAGTTGTCTGTGATTATTTGTGTACTTATTGTAATAGCCAGCTGGTTAAACAGGTCATTGCTTGAATTCACCTTTTCCTTTGTTCTTTTAGAATATACCAGATAAATTAATCAAATTAATTCAGATCGGTATTTTAAAGGGAACACCACCAAAATGAGACTGTTTCACAGTTTGATTATTGGTCCCTGACTTCCAGGGTGGTGCACTGTTTTGATTGTTTGTCATTTTGGTGGAGTTATGAATACACATATTCATAACTTTATTAATATTGATAAAACATCTTTGATAATTTGCCAATAATTAGATCTTGGACGAATTCCCAACACAGCTATAGGTAACACATACAGTGGCACTCATAAGTTTATGAACCCATGCTAAAGTTGACTAAAAAGAGGAATAAAAAAATCATCTTTTGGAAATTGAGCTTAATGCCTTAATTAAAAAAAATGAGGAAAAATCCAACCTTTATGGACACCAATTTTCTTTGTGAATGATTAATGTATTGTAAATAAATGAATGTTCTTCCTTAAATGGGGTACTCTCCATAAAATCATCTCTCAATGCAAATCAAACCAGCTATTAGGCTAACTGAAATCAAACCATGCCAATCTCTAGGTATGGTGAAGGGGATGTGATGATGTGGGGCTATTTTAATTCCAAAGGCCAAGGGAACTTTATCAGCATGCATAGTATCCTGGATGCATGAAATAACTGGCCTTTAAAAATAAAAATCTGCCTGCCTCTATGGGAATTTAACATAGGGGTGTACTTACTTATGACCCCTGTATTTTAAGGAAAAACATTAATTTATTTACGATACATTATTCATTCACAAAGAAAATTGGTGTCCTTAAAGGTTGGATTTTTCCTATTTTTTTAATTAAGGCATTAAGATCAGTTTCCAAAAGAAGATTTTTTTTATTCCTCTTTTTAGTCAACTTTCATAAACTTATGAGCACCACTTTACACTGCTGCTCTATCAAAGCGCTGTGGACTGCATAGGGAAAAGGTCGGGGTGGATGGGTGGGTCATAAAACACAGCACTTTCATATTCGTATTGAACAGCCAAATCTGATTCAGCTGACTTAATTCTGATTCGGTACATACAGCCGTAGTTCTCCATTGCTGGCTGAATAAGATAACTTACTCAATGCTGCCTTTTCATTTCACATAAATCTATGCATTGCTGCATGCACCTGCAACCATGTGGCGCTGTCAGATGGAATGTAAAACAAGCTCTTATTCTTGATGACATCTCCTGGATCTACTGTAGATTGGATGGTAACTCATTTGGACGTGCTTTGAACAAAACTGAGATTACAGTTATAGCTGAAGTATTGCCTGGTGTGGTGTTACCTGAGCAGTTGATCTCCAGGTTGGAAAGGGAGAGGGAATACTTTGTTAATATACACTCCCTAACTGCAGACTTGGATTGAAGGCAAGTTGATCTAATCCTGAATATTCCTGTGTAGTAATTCCTCTGATTCCTCCCTGTTGAAACAGCAGAGCCGCAGTCAAGATGTCTACACACTACATCAGCTGCCTTTAGATTCCAGGCAGAATCTTTAACATCCACTCCACGCCACCATCCCTCTTTCTTCATCTCCAGTTCACCGGCACAGCGACTGGATCCTCTCGCCAACTGGAAATTATCGGGCTCTGAGCAGACAAGAGTAATTGGTAAAAATAGATCATGCCACATTTATTAAAATAGAAATGCAATTCAAAGCTACAGCTCCTCTACTCTACCTGAGCAGGTGAGTCCAACAGCTTTGCCAGAAGAGCAGGTGTTTCTATCTGAGCTGTCACAGTCCAGCAGAGCAGACTCATGGCCTCTACACTGGAACTCTTTGGTCCACACTGGAGCCTCCATGTCTCCATAGAGCGCCCCCTGGAGGACTGAAGGAGCCCCACAGCCAAGCTCCCTGCAGACCACCTCTGCATCCGGCAGGTCAAAGTCATCTTCACACACTGAGGACCACGACTGGTTAGACTGGGTAGACTGGTTAGACTTTACCTCCAGTCTGCCTGAACACAGACTAGTCCCATTCACCAGCCTGACAGAGTCTGGAGAAGAGAGAGAGAGAGAGAGAGAGAGAGACAGAAAGAGACAGACAGAAAAGAATGCAGACAGAGAATTGAAAATGTATAAAAGTATATGGCATGGAAAAATAACACTGACACAAGGCTGCTAAAACGCGCTCTCTGTCTGATCGAGGCCTTATGTTGCCAAACCAGAACTATTCGTACATATCTATGAAAAGTTATGCACTGTTATTCCTATGTATTCCATGTTTTTTTCACTGTATGCACCACATTAACTGCTGCTGTAAAGGAACGCTGTGGGCTGTGTAGAGGGGAGGTCAGGGTGGATATTTGGGTCATAAAACAGCGCTTTCAAGTCGGGGAGCGGAGTTCGTTTCCATGGGGAAACAAGATTTTCACACAGGAAATGCGTGTTCCTTGGGAGTGTTTTAATCCAAACCATGATCTTTTTCCTTAAATGGGGCGACGCTTCCGAGCTAGTTCAGGCAGGCAACTCAATCTGCACCGCTGTATACACATGTGGCGTTCTATTTAAAGGGATACTTCACCGATTTAGCATTAAGCTTTTTATCAGTAGAAACACGGTAGTATTTTTGAATGACCGTGCTTCCCTCCCTCATGTCCCCCTGAGACGAGAGATCTTTGAATTGTGGGTCTGGAAAAAATCTTCTGATGACTGAAAATGACAATTTTTGCGTCATCGGAAGATTTTTTGCCCAGAGGCAATAGACTACAGCCAGTAGTAGGAGCTACTTCCGCATGTTTTCAACCCACCCATAGGGGGTTGGACTGTCATCTTTACCCGAAGGTTACCGAAGCAAAACGAGTGTCAGCCATCTTGAAGCTTCGCTAACAGGGAGCTCCGCCTTTTTAGCAGAAAACTTTTACAACAATTATGTACATTCAAACTACTGCACATGTGTACCACCGGGATACATTGGTACAGATCGGAGAATATGCAGGACACTATTATTTTATTACAGGAAAGGGGCCTCGACAGCGGTGTGCAGGAGTGGAAAGCAGCTAGGTGGAAAGCTAACGCTAGCCGGCCACCTGTTCCATCAATCCTTGCAAGTGTCCGCTCATTAGACAACAAACTGGACTACATCCACTTCAATGAAACTCCCAACGCAAGTTCAGAGACTGCTGTGTTTTTGTTGTTGTGGAAACCAGGCTACCAGGCCTGCTGCTCTGTCGCCGGGTAAGACTTGTGGAGGTGGGCTGTGTTAACACGGACTTGTGCAGAAATGGGGTGTGTTTCGTATGTCGTTTCATATGTATGTCGGACTGTCTCACTGTCTGTCTGTAAACAGTAGGCGTGGCTTGGGAGAGGACTCTAAAGCAGCGAAGCAAGTGCATTCTGGGATTTGGTGTCTTTCATCCACATGAGCCAAAAACACATTTTCTGGCTTTTCTCGGCCTAGAAGCCACCAAGTTCTAAAACAATTTAACATTTCTACTACATAAGTGACCCAATTTAAAGATATATTCATCTTTCTAACGGTGAAATATCCCTTTAAGCTGCTCGTCAGTGGCACTGGTGCCCTGCTCCCGTATTGCTGACTGCTCTGTAAACCCCACCACCACCCCAGCATCCACCTGCAGGCTCCAGCCAGGGGGAAGCTACTTTATCATCACTCCCCAATATCTCATGTAAACCCAATCTGTGGGGAGTAATGAGGTCAGAGTCTGGACGCCAAACACAATATTCTGCTGTTATAATGAACATTTTAATCATGAGTTGAACAACTGAGTCATTTTGGTGCCTAAACTTAACTGTCGTCGCCACATGACACCCACTTTTTTTCGTCTAAACTTAATTCTAATGTCCGCCAAAATGACCAACAACTCAGGTGCCCTGTACCTGGATCAAAGTCCCCTTTATCAGGTAAACTGAACTACCAACTACTGCTTATTTGATGGAGCTCTGTATCAGGGTTTTGTTACTAAATGTGGCAAATTATTACATAATGCGAGTGTTATTACATAATGAAGTATAAATGCATTACATTTTGAAATGTTATTATATAAGTTATTACATAATGCGTTGTTACAGGCCAGTTCAGTGACAGTGCCCTTCTGGTGGCTGATGTAAGAGGAATATCTTGGAAGGTTTGAAGCCATGAGCCTCCAGCAACAAACCTACTTTTGAGCTTGTTTTGGAATTTGTGTTTTTGTGTTACTGATTGTTGTTACCTGAGCAGGTGATCTCCAAACTGGTAACCCTAATCCGGGACCTTTTTGTTAAACATTTCTTCAGTCTAGGTCCAGACTCAAGACAGGAAGGTGTGATGCTGCTAAAAGGGTCTGAATCTATTTTTGATGAAGCTCGAACCACAGAGCCACAGTCCAGATGTCTGCAAACTACGTCTGCTAACTTCAGGTCCCAGTTTTGGTCATCCACTTCTCTCCACTCTCCCTGGCGCTTCACCTGTAGCACACCAGAACAGCGGCTGGATCCTCCAAACAACCGGATATCATCAATATCTGAACACAGGCGAGAGAGTAATTAGTACAGAGAAATATTTCACACATCTATTACATGAGACAGGTGTGTAGGAGAGGGACGAGTAGGTCAAAGGTTTAAAAGAAACTCCCGCACACTGTCTAACTTGCAAAGATAACTTTAATAACTGGTGATCTAAAACCTTTTTAAATATCTTTGCAAGTCAGGCAGTGTGCAACAAGAGAGTAATTAGTAAAATAATCTCCTGTGTAATTCTTCATTTATATCTAGTTTCTCCGTTTTACCTTGTTCCTCTGTCTGGAAACCTGGGAGGAATCCTAAAAAAAAACAAATGAATGAAAAACATGTCCTGTTCTGGACAGGTCAGGCAGATAGGTTACAGCAGAAACATCCTTTATAGTTTCTACAGTTATTATTCAAACAAGCCATCGAAACACAAACTGACGGTTTAAAACCTGCTCTCGCGATAATTACTACAGCCACGAGAGTTTTATGGCTAACAAGAAACTTAATTGTCGGTCGCTATGAGCCGCTCGCACAATCTGTATCACAATATGATAATTTTTTTGGGTGAGTAGGGGCTTTGTATTCAGATCCTTAAAGTAGCAATGCTGCAAAAATACTCATACATTTTGTGCACGGTCACAGAAGGCTTGTATCATGTGGACGCACCGACAGTTTTGTTGTCATTACTTAGAATTCCTCATGGGGGCGACAGAAACTAGGCACTATAGCTTTAATCAGTCCCTCCAGGATTTTGCGATGTCGTGATCGCAACAATTCACACAAATTCAACCAATCACCGTGAATTTGGTGCGACTCGCAATTTTGGCCAATCACCGCAACTTTTCCGCAAATTTGACCAATAACCGGAGTTTCCCGCGACTTCAACCAATCCCAGCAGTCCCACGTGCCAGACTTTGTATCAGTATGTGACGTCGCCAAATTTGTTTCCTTGTTTCTGATATGAAGACGAGACGTGTGTGAGTCGAACATCTCACATTTACCAACAAAACGTACAGCGAAAGACCGTGCAAAACATTTCAGACCGTCCTGCCAACCTGTATACATTTCAATATCAATGTACGCTGTAACGATTTTTCACTCCAAAGTCGCTGAAAGCGGCTGCTGTTTCAATCCTGTCGGCTCTCTGCAGCGGGCGGGGCTGCTGCTCAGTTCTCCCCGCGACTGACGCACACACACACACACACACACACACAAACACAGTGGATGCAGGAAAAACCGGAGATGAGACGACACAATGACCTAAATTGAGGACAGCTACACTCGTTATTGTAAGTGCAATGATAAGTTAAAGTCCAATAAGTACTTTATCAAATCGTATGAAAGTGTGGACACACATTCATACAGTATAGGAAATTAACTGACAATGTAAAGATCATCAAACCACTGACACATATGGTCAAATTTAATTAATTCAATAAATTATTATTTTTTTCTCTTAAATCCATCCATCATTTTCATATTACACCAACATTTGCAGCATCCTGAGCTTTTTTGGTAAGGTTACTAGGAAAACTCAGCCCAGAGTAGTTTTATTCTCCCCAAAACAAGTTTCCTTTTTCTTTCTTTCTTTTCATTTTTAAAGAACTATACAAAAAAAATATTGCAACTTTTTTGCAACTTTCACTGTCTCTCTCAACTTCATTGCAACAAAAATACAAAAGACATCATAACTTTTATTGCAACTTTTTATACAAGCTCCCACAAAAGGCATTTTGGGCTGCAACAAGCTCAAAAAAAGGCCGCAAAAATCTGGTGGGACTGTTTAATAGACACATTGAATAAACATTGTCCTCCGAGGGTTAGTTTCCCATCCTGGCCTACGACACACAATCATATTCACTCACGGTTTGATAAAGTAGGCTACTACTTATTGGCCTTAAACTTTTTATTGCACTTACGATAACAAGCGGAGCTGTCCTCAACTCAAACATCCAGAAACAATTGACAGTTAACTAATCAAAGTATATAGAAAAAGCACGTAAAAAACAACAACAATCCAGACTTGTGTTGTGTGGGCAGCTGTACTGTAGTTAAACAGGTTGAAGACCTACCTGAGCTCCAGAGCAACATGAATAGCACCGGTACATGACCCATGTCCAGTTGGTGTGTCGCCTGACACTCTATCATCTTCACTTCTATCGTCTATCGTCTTCAGCTCTCCTCAGATGTGCAGTTTCCTCTCTTATCTTTTAATCTCCTCATCAGGTTTCGTGTGGTTTCTCCGTTCGACAACAGGAAGCTGCTAGTTCAAGTGATGTTGCATCAATAACTGCTCATCAAGATCATCAGATAATTTCAGGTAATGCAGTACCATTTACTTACTAGAACTGGACTGTGGACAGGTGTTGTGCCACAAAGTGATTGATGTCTGCGGGAGAGCCCTGTGCCCTCGATTATAACCAATCCAGTCCTTTTTACCACTTGCCAAAACGTGATTTCAGCTTCTACCTTGTCACTGAAAGGTTATTCATGTCTCAAAATGACTTGATTTCATTCATAAGGCTTTTATCTGTCAGATTATAACCCACCCAGAACTTTTTACCTGTAGAAATACCTTTTTTAAAGACACAATACAACCCATAAACTTTTGCATTTGCCAAAAAGTGATCGCAGCTCCAATCTTGTTTTTGAAAGGCTGTTCCTGCCTCAAAATATCTTGATTTAATGATTGAGGGTTATATCTGACAGATCATTGCCCACCCAGAACTTTACTTTACCTGTTGAAATACCTTTTTAAAGGGCCAATACATCCAGAAACACACAGTTTGTCATGTAAGTTGTGGAAGTGTATAAACACACTCCCACTGACAGCAATCAGTTTTAGCAGGTGATCACTTTTTGGCACGGCACCGGCAAAAGTGTGAAGCCTGAAAGGGAAAATATTCAAATTATAATTTAGCCCCATTTAAAAGAGTTGTGTATTGTTTTTCTGCTGTTAATATGGTTTAGTATATTTCCATTGGTCGCCAGTTTCTTATGCAATGCAATTTTAAATCCTCCTCATTACTTACAAGGCTTTGCAGGTCCAGAGTACATGAGTCAACTTTTAGACGTTCTAAAAGACAGAAGGAAATGTTTGTGACAAGAGATAATTCAGACCTTAGGACCATTTATCAGTTTCTTATCCCAGTTTGTCATCCTCTTCTCTGATCAGCAGTCTCAGCAGTGAAGCCTCCTTATCTTTTGAATATTAAACAGCTCAGCTCCTGACTTGAAAGCTACTGCATTTGTTTGTTAACGGTACATGGCAGCTGTAGTTAACTTCAATTACAACAAATATAAAAATGTGAGATAAATGTGACCATAATGGCTACTTTGTAAAGTGGAATTAATATATCAAATCCTATATAGAAACAGATCAAACTGCTCCTGCAGAATCCTCCATTTCTCTTGTAAAAAAATATTTATATATATATATATATATATATATATATATATATATACACACACAGTGTTGGGAGTAACGCGTTACAAAAGTAACGCAATTACAGTAATGTATTCCTTTTTGCTGTAACGCAGTAACATAACGCATTACTAATTAAATTTCGGTAATATTATACTCGTTACAATCTCAGTAACGCGAGTTACAACGCATTTTAACGCAACATTTAGCGGTGCATTGTTGTTTTTTAAGAATTCACCAACATCGCGACACATTTCTTCACAGGAAAAAAAAAAAGCCGTATTGTTTTCCTGTCGCTGTATTCGATGGTTGAGATGACTGCAGAGACAAATACATTTGCGAGATGGATATTATTTTCAGGAGTTATTACGCTGCGTTGAAGTGAGCTGTCCTGTATCTGTTCCCGTGGTCAGAACCAGAACCAGAGACGGTACGGACAGCATGTATGTCCCAACAGGTGACGGTACGGACAGCATGTATGTCCCAACAGGTGACGGTACGTCAGCGGCTGACAGATATAAACATGTCGGGAATTAATGTTGAGGCTTGCTACACGTAAATATCATTGCATTTTATCAGCCGTGGAGAGTAACTATGCCTGTAGTGGAATGGCTTCGAATGACGACCAAAAACGCTTGTCTTTTACTGTGACCATTTACTGTTCAATATGTTGCAGTTTTACAAACAAGAAAGTGAACAACTTGAACCTGACGGACATGTTGCATCTCAGTAAGCTAGCAAGAGTAGGCTACACAACAGACAACTTCCGTGTAGCCTACTTCAAAATAAAAGCACTTCCTGTGACGGTTCGCAGTAAAACTAAATTACTGTTAAATAAGGTTGTGTAGGCTACCTTTTCACAAATCAGCTGTAAATCAAGTACTGTAAATAATGTTAATAGTGAGTTTTAATCACACTATAATTGAACATTTCCTTTAGAGTGTTTTAACCTAAACAACATGAATTTCTTATTGAAGTGCTATAAACAAACATTTTACAACAATGCCGTACTTTTAATTGAGTATTTTCATTTTCTCCTACTTGCCTATTATACGTTTTACTTATCTATTTTGTATAGCTTTAGTTACTTTGCATATTTATATTAATTATACAAAATATGAATAATCTATGATGTATTAAAGTGGATAAAGAGGAGACTTTATTGATCCGATGGTGAAATTCACAAGCTAGCTGCCAAATCAAACTTCCCCTGTTATTTTGGTGAAAGTAACTCAAAAGTAATGCAAAAGTAGTGTAACGCATTACAATTCAGAGACAGTAATATTGTAATATAACTAATTACTCTCAAATGACAGTAACTAGTAATCTATAATGTATTACATTTTGGAAGTAACTTGCCCAACACTGTATATATATATATATATTTCTTGATGCTGCACTTTCATCTGGCTCTTTGTAGTTTTAGTTATTTAAAGCTAATGTATTTGCACTTACTACTTGTTGTCTGGAATTTGCACCTTCAAGGTTGAACGCACTTAATTGTAAGTCGCTTTGGATAAAAGCATCAGCTAAATGACATGTAATGTAATGTAATCTCCACCTATCTAGCCAAAATGTTTGATTCAGTATTGGGGAGGACAAATAATAACTGGGGTGTCTGGGTCGTCCCCAGGAAATTTAGAGCATCAAACGCTTCACTTCCTGCATTCTGGTGAATCTTTCTTCAACAATTTGGGCCTTTTCTGCATCAAGTTATGGTGCAAATGTCTTCATTTATGTAAATAGTATTATTATTAATTAATTAATCTGCTGTATTGTTAAAAACCTAAAGATTCTAAACATGATGCGTGTTTCGGGATGTTTTATTTTAGGAATTATGCACATCTTAAATCTTTGCTTGCCACAGCATTTAAACTCTTTGACTTCATAACCCCGGCCAGTTTTGATCATTGGGGGGGTTGTAACCCCACCCCATCACCCCGTAAATTATGTTGAGGACAATGTCTTAGCAGCTGAGTTAAATAAAAATAATTTCATTCAGCAGGTTGATGAAATAATAAAGTGCATGATCTGCTGTTTGTAGGACTGTTGACAGCCGTGTTTGTCTGCAAAGTGCATTAAATCCAGTAAGAATCAAAGAGCAGCTCTGAAAACACACAGACATCCTGTTATTTATGGTACTTTAGTAAAGGTTGTACTGTACAAGTAAAAAAAATAAAGGTTAAATTTTAAAAGTAAATAGTAACAAGTCATAAAATCAATCAATAAAACAAAGCAGTGACTTTTGTATTAAAGTTTATTAAACTAAAAAACAGCATCAGTGGTAAAACCAAACAAATATAATTGGGTTTATATATTCTTCTGTTCAACTACTCACTAATAATCAAATATTATTAATATCATACATTTGGTATTCTGGATATCGTCGCTGCCGGGCAGAAACCTTGTATCTTATATTTTTATAAAGCGATCTGTCCCCCTTTACATCTGTCTGTGGGTTTTTACAAATATTTAAACAGTGACGAGGCAGTTTCATCTGACTTTTTTCAAAGCTAAATAGCTCAATAAAATGTCTTCAAATTAGCATTTATTTTTTTCATTTCCTGAAAAGCAGCGATTTTGGACATACATGTTTTTTGCCCGACAGCGACGATATGTAAGAGAGCCTTTAATTAGTCATTTTGCCATATGCACATCAATTACAGAAAAGCTATCATTGAAATGAAATTCTTAGATCTCGGGCTCCCTCCAACAACGCTCATTAAATGTGTTTAAAAAGAAAATCATTAAAGAAAAGAGAATCCAAAACTTAAAATAGTGCAAAGTTAAAATATGAAGCTGAGTATAATGTGTAAAATAAGTGGTCGACAGGTATTACAAAGAAAGCATAAAACTTTTGTCTTTGAAGAAAGAAAACATTAAAATACAGTATCTGTCTCTGATCAGGTTCAGGGATCAGATTCAACAGAACCACGTAGGTCTGGGCCAGGTTTGGGTCTCGTATAAGGTCCGTGCAGAACTCTAGCAGTTACACATGGGAGGTGTAAAGATTACCAGCAGCTTTGATTCCCTGATGCATTTACAGTTTTCCCTGCCGTTATACCCAAGCCATTTTTTGCAGCACCTAAGCTAAATGAATGTAAATCAATGTGTGCTCTAGCTTTTCCAATGTTTTACACACATATATGATAATAATAATGGTCCTGAATTATGTTAAATTGCATATTTCTTTTATTGTAAAAAGGTCACATTTTCTTCAGGGACGACCCATGAGACCTGTAACCCACGACAACACGATCCTAAATCTGACTGTTCTTCACTCGTCTCAGCTTCTGTTTTCTGCTGGCCTGGAAACACATGACAGCAAACATGGGTTGTTATTGGTTTCTTCTAACTAAATATTTAATGCTAAATACTCAATTGAACACAATTTTCCTCTGAATAAAGATGTGCAGTACCTTTTGAGGTGACGCAGAGGGCAGTGATGAGTGACATCACACCCAGCAGGAGGACAACAAGTCTGATGATCAACTCGGTTAGAGAAGCTGAAACAGATTTAAAATCACCACGAAAAAGGTAAAGCTGCCGAGTTTGTTACACAACTGCACAAATGTGACCTGAATTAGACAAACTTTGACTATAAAGCGTGTTAAGAAAGTCAGTGTGACATTTCCCTGTTTGACTCAGATTGTCTGTGAAGTTACCTGCGAGAGTGAGATGGAGCGGCCGGCTCTCAGAAGAGAAGCTATGGGAGAATACATAGAGGTGATAAACACAGCGGTACTCCCCTCGGTGGGTGGAGTCTGCAGCAGAGAACAGGAAGTGGGCCGAGTGATTGACAGATGACAGGGTGTAGTTCTGTGCTGGGTCAGGGGTGGGGACGATGAGCTTGAAGGAGCCTCCTGGGTACTGTGGTCTGACGGAGCACCTGATGGTGAAGTTGGAGCCCGTCAGCACCTGGAGCCTCTGCTGCTTGGCCTTAATGGAACTTGGCACCGGTTCCATTAAGTAGTACTTCCGGGACATGAACATCCATTTCCTGGGTGAAAGTTTTGAGTTTTCTCCTTAACTTCTTCTTAGACATGAACATCGCTCCCTGGCTTGAAAGCCCTGTGTTTTAGGAGCCAAACATCCACCCCGACTAGAGGGTGACACGGGAATCAATTGTCGCTCCCATCCCATCCCGAGCCCACGAAAATACTCCCGTATCCCAATCACGTGACTGCCCCCCCCAAAAAAAAAGAATCCTGTCCTGCAAAATCCAGAGAGAAAGACTCCCGAATCCAGTCCAGCTCCCGTTTCGTTCCCTATGTTGTCTAAAGTTATCAGACTCTGTTGCCCCCCTGTAGCATGTTTGGTTAAGGTGTTTGGTGTTTTAAGCCCCCAACGTCGCCTTCCAGGCAACGCGGCAATGATTATGTTTAGGGTTAAGGTTAGGGTTAGCTGCCTGGAAGGCGACGTTGGAGGCTTAAAACACCATCGAGCTTTGGTTAATCGCAGTCAAATCACTGAGGTTGCCTCGGAAATTTAGGCTACACTATACATGCATTACCTGCAGGCCTAGGTGATTTCATTACATAATTCCTGCAATACATAATAAGATATTCTCACACTCAAAACACACATTTATCGATTTAGGGTAGGTTAGAAGAATCGCTGCCTTCCACATATTACATACATATTACAGTGCCTTACTTTTCGCATAGCTATATGTACGAATGGTTCATGAGAACAGTCTGATCTGGGTCCAGGTTCCGATGGCAACAGGCCAAGCAAAACAATGTAACCGCCTTTATCAAATATGTCATTAATGTTGTTACCTGAGCAAGTAATTTCCAGGATATCAGAGCTGTACGTATTGTCGGTTGTCACACATTCCTTTACTGGAGATTTAGACCGAATACAGGACGAGTTGATGAACCACACAGGATGGACTGAAAGTGCAATAACTATTACATTGTAATAACTACTTTTTGGAACAGCAGAACCACAGTCCAGTTTTTGACACACTGCATCTGCAGACATCCTATCCCATTTATCCAAGGCAGCCACTCGTCTCCACTTTCCGTAGTTTTTCATCTCCGGTTTACCAGCGCAGCAGCTGGCCTCTCCAACCAACCTTCTATAATCTGAACCTGAGCAGAGACATGACAATAATTAGTAGAGGAAGTCAGCCAGTGCAGCAAATCAAAGCTACAACTCTTCTTCTACCTGAGCAGGTGAGTCCAGCAGCTTTGCCAGAAGAGCAGGTGTTTCTATCTGAGCTGTCACAGTCCAGCAGAGCAGACTCATGGCCTCTACTCTGGAACTCTTTGGTCCACACTGGAGCCTCCATGTCTCCATAGAGCGCCCCCTGGAGGACTGAAGGAAAACCACAGCCAAGCTCCCTGTGGACCACCTCTGCATCCTGCAGGTCAAAGTCATCTTCACACACTGAGGACCACAACTGGTTAGACTGGTTAGACTTTACCTCCAGTCTGTCTGAACACAGACTAGTCCCGTTCACCAGCCTGACAGAGTCTGGAGGAGAGAGAGAGAGAGAGAGAGACACGTTATTTTTTGACAGATCAAATAACACTAAACCAAATGAGACACATTCTGAAGTTATTTGTTAAACTGCTTTCTGACTTTACAGCTGTCTTTTACATGATTTCAATTTCATGTATAGAGAGAAAGAGCGAGAGATTATCTTAAATTTATCTCTTCAATCCAATGTACACTGCTGAGTACAGGAAGTGTAGTCTAAAATAGTTCAAATCTTTTGTTCTTCATCTGTGGGTTTATTAATTCCAGTTTAGATCATGCACACATGGTCCATATTCTGTCCTTCACCGCAGTGATAAACTGAACTGTGTGAAGGTACTGTCACTGACCTGAACAGGTGATTTCCAACTTGGAAGAAAACAATTCTGGGTTTTCGTCTAAGTGTAAATAGTCAGGCAAGCCATGAGCAGAAAACCTCGTATTGTTCGTTGTGAAACAACAGAACCACAGTTGAGCCGTCTGCACAATTTAGCTGGCGATGCCAGGTTCCACTCATACTGGTCATCTACTGGTGTCCCATACGGGTCATGCATTGCTGACCTGTACAGGTTATTCTGGTTATTCACTGGTGGTTTCCTAGACGGGTCATACTGGTCATTCACTGGTAGTGTCCCATACGGGCCTACAGCGATGACCTTAGGCTCAATTGGTTTACTCTCAAACCTTCTGAAAGGGTTATACGCCGATTTCCACTCTCCCTGGAGTTTCATCTCCAGTCTACCAGCACAGCGGCTGGCTCCTCCCACCAACCTGATGTTATCAGTTACTGCTAAACAGAGACACAAACATCAGTACATTAAGTTATTTCTATTTATAAAAGAAATGGGCAAAACAAGTCATTGGTTTCTCGTTTTTTTTTTTTACCTGAACTGTGTGTGTCAAGTAGTGAGAGGACAAGTAGTATGAAATGCCAAAAATCTGCGCGGGAAGGTTGGTTGGGGTGGTGGATGGGTCTAACAACACAGGACTTTCACACCGGAGACCGGGGATCGTGGCCCACGTGTGGCGTTTCATTTCCCCGTTGTTCTTTTCCTGAACCCAACCTCCGTATCGATGCTTCCCAATATGTGCTGACCACCACGAAACCTATTATGTGCTGACCACCACGTGACCATTTCACGAACTGCTGTGAGACTGTGTTGCATGACCACATGAACCCTAACCCTAACTCTAACCCTAACCATAACTTGTCACGACAAAAACTGAATGACACTAAAAGAAGCGTTATGTCATAAGCGTTTATGACTTGTTTATAATGTATATGACACGTGCATTGTCATATACAGTGTCATGTCTCTCTTATGTAGATACCTTCAAGTAAAGTGTAACCAAATAAAGTCCCCTTAAAAAGAAGGAAATGTTTCTCCTACACTAATTTTTTTTCATGTGTTTTTTCTCAGAGGTGGAGAAGTAACAATAGCACAGTGTAGAAATACTTTCGGCTCTCTGCCTCACGTATCCATCATTAAACCAGAGTCCTACCTGAGCTCCAGAGAGATACAAAGACAATCAGCCCTCTGTGATCCATGTCCACTCACTGATCCTGTCGCTGAGTCTTCTCCGTGAGCTGTCTGTCACGTCTGTTTATCAGGACAACAGTCAACTCCAGCCCTCTGACACACTTCTGCTCATTAAAATAAAACTATTTCCTGTTCGCCTCTACTTTAGTCCTTCAGAAAGCTGTAATGTGGGCTGGTTTCTCCTGGCATGAAATACCTCATTTGGTGAATTATGTAAATAAAAAAAATAAAAAAACTTAATATTCATACTTAACAGTTATACTTTTCATGAAGATGTGCTGAGTGATGTTTATCTGAATTCATGTGTTGAGCAACAGCATCAGTGGTTCGTGGTCAGCTTTAAAACTTGCCAGTGATGCTGATGATGAGGTTGATTAGGTTATTGGTTTCCACTGTGTGTTAGTGACGAGCACAGATGTGCAGACATCTGTGCCATGTGAGACATGGCAGTTGGCAGAAAGTTTCTTTAAAAAAAAAAAGCAAAGCTAGGTTTAGTCTTGCTTCCAGTTTGAAATATGATCAATAAGGGACAACCTGTTCACCATACTGATCTCAAGAAGTGGCGTATGTATGACACGCCAATTCGTATGCCATTTTTGTGTGTTATCAAGACGCATAATCGCTTTTTAGCATGTATGTCAACACTGTTTGGCCTCCATTGACTTACATTACCTTGCGATTGCATGTCAATTTACGCCGTAGCGAGTTGTATGAAAGGGCTAAAATCTGCGTAGGGTGGTTGGTCGGGCTGGATGATGGGTTAAACAACACAGGACTTTCACCCAGGAGACCGGGGATCGTGTCCCGCGTGTCACTTTCCTAAACCCAACTGTCCAATTCTTCTTTTCCTAAACCCAACCCCGTTATTGTTTTCCTAAACGCAACCGTCCGAAAAGCGATTATGCGTATTGATAACATGCTAAAATGGCATACGAATTGGCGTGTCACACATACACTACTTATTGAGATCAGTTTGCAACCCGTCTTCTGTAGACGGCGTAGACATACCCGCGGATAGCTCAAAATGCAACGTGCTATATACGGCGTGCTGTATGCGGCGTGCTGTATACAGCGTAGACATACACGCAGATAGCTCAAAATGTGTACAGATAACACGCCACTTGGCTTTAGAAAGTGGTGGGTGTTTACGCGAAGTCATGATGTCACGTTGTGTTCACAGACAGAATGTGGACAGTTATGCAAATACTGGTTCATTAATTCAGTTGTTCGACAGTTCAACGCACAATTTATTATTATTATTTAAATTATTAATATATTTATAGCAGAAGCATATATTGTTTTTAAAATAAACAATTGCAAATTACTGCATGTAACCCCAAACCATGATTTTTCCTCCACCAAACTTGACTGTTTTCTGGGTGAATCTTGGGTCCATGCGGGTTCCAACAGGTCTTCTGCAGTATTTGCAGCAATTGGGATGCAGTTCAATGGATGATTCATCAGAAAAATCAACCTTCTGCCACTTTTCCACTGTCCATCCTTTCACCAAGCTGTGGACCTTTGCAAATGCAACACACGTTTTTAGTTGTCTTCTGTTTAATGCTGGTTTGTCAGCACTAATTCGGCCATGGAGGCCACTGCGTGAGAGAATTCGACAAACTGTTGTTATAGATACAGGGGTTTCTGGTGGCCAGCCCAGAAAAAGGGCTGGCCCTGGACTGTCGAAGCAACAAATGGTCCTCTCGAACAGTTGTCTTATGGGGTCTGCCTGACCTGGACTTGTCATGAACTTCACCAGTTTCTTCAAATCTTTTTCTTATCCTTTCCACTTGACGTTTGGATACATTGAAGATGTCTGCCACCTCAGCTTGATGATCAGCACTTTGGTCTGTGGTTGAATCTTTGGCATGTTGTGAGAGGTCAGGTTGCACTTCACATGAAGGTCTGGTGTGCTGGAGTTCTTTTTATACACACCCAGGAATGTGTTAATTACAGTATTTGTCACAGGTGAAACTCTAATCTGTGATTGGTTGAATCATATAAAGACACGACAAGACTTTTGTCCAAGCCAAATCTGACCTTTCTGTCCTAATTCAATGATAAAACTCAATGAATGATACAAAAATTTATTTTGGTATAATAAGCATAATCCAGAAGCCTTTGCCTTTCATATAAACCATTTCTGATTCCAATTGATCAACTACAAGTCAAGTTATTATTTGTTGTTCCTACAACTTAGATAAGCGACAAGACTTTTGTCAGGCACTGTATGTTATTAACCCCTTGGTTCATTTTGCGCCGGAATTGTCCTTTAATCTTGTTTAGTCAGCTTTGCGTTTGAGTCAGAATAATAATAGGGGGATGAGAAAGAGGAGAGAAAATAATATCTCTATTATACACAATAATAGGGAAATATTGGATAATTACCTTTAAAAAATCTTTAATAGACCTGCTCACAACTGTGTAAACTGAGGCCATAACATGTGATCAGTGTCTCTAATTGATATTCAATACTTCTTGCCAGTTTCTGCTCAGCAGCTTCTGATATTATTGAAGCACAATATTTCATTAGGTTAACACTCTTAATTTTGAGGTGTTTATTATCAGTGTGTGATGGCTCAAGTTGAATAAATATTAGTGAGTAAAAGCCTTCAGTTACGACATATCAGCTCTGCTCTTCTTCATCAGATATGCTGCTTCCTCTTCATCTTTTAATCATCTCATTAATATTATGTGTTTTTAGTCATGAGTCCTATGTCCTATGTACCGTCCTGATCTCGCGAGCTCCAGTTTTCCACTCGCAGATCAGTCTGGCATCTTGAGACAGAGAAAATTTGGAGCCGTTCGCCAAACGACCAACCAATCAGCGTTAGTTTTGAGGCGGATTTAGGTGTGACGCAACGAGAAGTGACTGTTCAGTCTAAACAACATGGCGGCTTCCACGGATGAGATGAGCGTAGCTATCGCGCAAGTTTTATCCAAATTAGAAAGTATTCCTTCATTGAAAGAAGAGCAAAAAAAACGGCACTGGAGGCTTTTCTCGGAGGAAAAGATGTTTTTGCTCTTCTCCCGACTGGTTTCGGCAAGAGTTTGATACATCGTTGATCTGATTGGTTGATTTGGCCCGTCTATCACCAACATAGGTGGTGATAGACAGATGGTTTATCCAATCAGCTAACCAGTATTTTTGCCCCTTCCCAAAAGTTCTCCAACGGAAAGCTCCCAGATGGATGTGCCGAGCAAATCCATCTGGCGGAGTCAGATTAATGTTTCCTGCAGGATGTACTAATATAGCACTGCTGTTTACAGTTCTCTAACCACGAAAAAATTCAATCTTTTAATTTAATGTTGAGGTGTTGCAGCATCCAGTAAGTTATTGGACCTGGATATCTGGACTGGAGTGGAAAGCTAATCCTACCAGCAGGGAGAAAAGTCGAATCAACACCACAGTAAACCCATTTTACAGCCTATTATATCTTTCCGTGAAGATGTGCTGAGTGATGTTTATCTGAATTCATGTGTTGAGCAACAGCAACAGCTTCAGTTCGTGGTCAGCTTTAAAAACCACCAGTGATGCATTACATTTAGCTGACGCTTTTTACCCAAAGCAACTTACATTTGCTATATATGTCAGAGGTCACACACCTCTGGAGCAACTAGGGGTGAAGTGTCTTGCTCAGGGACACATTGGTTGATGTATCACAGTGGGAATCGAACTCTGGTCTTTCACACCAAAGGCATGTGTCATATCCACTGCACCATCACCACCCCGATGCTGATGATGAGGTTGATTATGCTATTGGTTAGAGTGTTTGTCACGAGGACAGATGTGCACAAAGATATTGAGACATGGCAGTTGTCAAATATAAATATTACTGAAAATTAGATGACAGGATGATAATTTTATCAAATAAAAGTCATCTATCATGTGAAATTGTATTACTTTTGGAGTTATTTTCTGACATTCTATGCTATGACTTTTTTCGACTTTTTATGACTTTTTTTCCACATACTATGCTAGGACTTTCTTCAACATACTACACTATGCCTTTTCTTTTAAACTTTTTCGACATACTATTCTATGACTTTTATAAAACTTTTTTTTGTATCTTTTTTCGAGATACTATACTATAAGTTGTCGCAGAGTCAACATTTTTTGATGCGAGAGAGAAGCCTTTACTAATGGCTACTGCTACAATGGCTACTGCTGCCACTGCTACCTCTACCACTCTATCCACCCTGGCCTGTGAGAGCTGTTGGTTTCAACGACGACCGTTTACTGCTACTTAAGGCAAATAAACAAATAACCGACCTTAAAGAAGACGGCTGTCCGAGGAACTTCGGAAGAAGGACTCTTTACTGTCCAACTACATCGATCTGGCCTGTGGACAGTCTCAGAAGCTGGCTTTTGTCGACTCAGTCCTGCAGGACACCGTGGCGTGGGACCCTGTCGCTTGTCAGCGGCCCTCCTCCTGCTCTACTCTACACCATGGGTCAACTTGGGTGGACGTGGTGGTCCGCAGCCGCGAGAGGGGCTCTGATGGGACCACCTCTCCTCTCCTGACACTCTCCAACCGCTATGCTGCCTTAGCTGGTAAAACCCCGGTCCACCCGGTTGGTGCCTCTGTGTCTCCTCTATGACCGGACCAGGTCGCATCCACAACGCCTGTCAACCCCTCAGGCCACCCTCCGCTGGGAGCGGAAAATGTTGACGGTGCCCAGGTTCCTGAAAAACCCAGTGGAAAGTCAGTTCGGCGGCCTTCCTCCTTGACCTAGACCTCCTCCGCTCGGCACAGGATTCTTAAAGAGGCCGTGCTTCGTCACTCTGGTGGGCTTCCTCGAATGGACCTGGCAGGAAATCAACACCGGACACTACAGCTTCCAAGGTTATTCAGATTTTGGGGTCCCTTTCTTCAGCAGTACAGTCCAAACTGAGAAATCTTGGTGTTATATTTGTTCATAACATGTCTTTTGATCAACATATCAAATCATTGACCCGCACATGTTTCTTTCAATGAAGACTTAGACTTAGACTTCTCTTTATTGATCCTTTTGGGATGACTCCCACAAGGAAATTGGATTTCCAGCAGCAGATTTCAGCTTACAAAACACTTATAGAAAATAAAGAGGTATAAAAATACAGTATAGAAAATACAGTATAAGAATAACGATAACAATAAACTTTTAGCTAAATATAGGAAGTAAACAAAAAGTAAATAAATAAACAGTAAAACAATAAACTACAGATAAATAAAGATAAATATATAGGACTGTGTATGGCATTGTGTTATATTATACAGTGAATAAATGACATTTAGCATAAATTAGCAGTTAAGAGCAGTTAGAGTGTCCAGTTATGTATATGAGTAGATTATTAAGTAATTGCAGAGTGAATGAGTGGCTACCACTCCTTCCTTTCCTTCCTGTTCTGTTCTGTCCTCTTTACCCTATTTACCCTATTTCCTCCTCTCCCCGAGTGAGGAGTTATAGAGTGTGATGGCATGAGGGTTCTTGAGTCTGTTGGTCCTACACTTGGGAAGGAGCAGCCTTCCACTGAACAGGCTCCTCTGGTTGCTGATGACGGTGTGCAGGGGGTGGCTGGCATTGTCAGTAATGTCCAGCAGTTTGTCCAGTGTCCTCCTCTCTGTCACCGTATATATATATATATATATATATCTCTATACTGTGACTTTTTTCGACATACTATACTATGACTTTTTTCGACATACTATACTATGACTTTTTTCGACGTACTATACTATGACTTTTTTATGACTTTTTTCGACATACTATACTATGACTTTTTTCGACGTACTATACTATGACTTTTTTCGACATACTATACTATGACTTTTTTATGACTTTTTTCGACATACTATACTATGACTTTTTTCGACATACTATACTATGACTTTTTTCGACGTACTATACTATGACTTTTTTATGACTTTTTTCGACATACTATACTATGACTTTTTTGACTTTTTTCGACGTACTATACTATGACTTTTTTCGACGTACTATACTATGATTTTTTTATGACTTTTTTCGACATACTATACTATGACTTTTTTGACTTTTTTCGACATACTATACTATGACTTTTTTATGACTTTTTTCGACATACTATACTATGACTTTTTTCGACATACTATACTATGACTTTTTTCGACGTACTATACTATGACTTTTTTATGACTTTTTTCGACATACTATACTATGACTTTTTTCGACATACTATACTATGACTTTTTTCGACATACTATACTATGACTTTTTTATGACTTTTTTCGACATACTATACTATGACTTTTTTCGACATACTATACTATGACTTTTTTCGACGTACTATACTATGACTTTTTTATGACTTTTTTCGACATACTATACTATGACTTTTTTATGACTTTTTTCGACATACTATACTATGACTTTTTTCGACATACTATACTATGACTTTTTTCGACATACTATACTGACTTTTTTATGATTTTTCCGACATACTATACTATGACTTTTTATGACTTTTTTCGACATACTATAACTTTTTTTTACTTTTGTTGACATACTATACTACGACTTTTTTCGACGAACTATACTACGACTTTTTCATGATTTTTATTCAACATGCTATATTATGACTTTTTTGGACATTCTATACTATGACTTTTATTTACTTTTTTCGACATACTATACTATGAATTTTTATGACTTTTTTCGACATATTATACTATGACTTTTTTTGACATACTATACTATGACTATTTTATGACTTTTTTAGGCATACTATACTATGACTTTTTTTGACAGACGATACTATAACTATCATTTTCTGTCCTCAGTTATATTGAAGAATATATACATCAATCCAAAGCTTTACAAGCTTTACATATAGCTCAGTGTGATAAATACCTTGTGAGCTGTCTGAAGGTTGAAACTTTTTCGACATACTATACTATGACTTTTTATGACTTTTTTCAACATACTATACTATGACTATGATTTTTTTCGACATACTATACTATGACTTTTTTATGACTTTTTTCGACGTACTATACTATGACTTTTTTCGACATACTATACTATGACTTTTTTCGACATACTATACTATGACTTTTTTATGATTTTTCCGACATACTATACTATGACTTTTTATGACTTTTTTTGACATACTATAACTTTTTTTTACTTTTGTTGACATACTATACTACTTTTTTCGACGAACTATACTACGACTTTTTCATGATTTTTATTCAACATGCTATATTATGACTTTTTTGGACATACTATACTATGACTTTTATTTACTTTTTTCGACAATACTATACTATGACTTTTTATGACTTATTTCAACATGCTATACTATAATTTTTTTGGACATACTATTCTATGACTTTTTTTGGACATACTATACTATGACTTTTTAATACTTTTTCCAACATAATATACTATGACTTCATGACTTTTTTGTACATACTATACTGACTTTTTATGACATACTATACTATGACTTTATTCAACATACTATACCATGACTTTTTTCAACATACTATACTGTGACTTTTTTATGACATAACATTCTTTTTGGTAGTGGTTTTAAAGATGCTCTTTCGTGGAGGGGTGATAAATTAGCATCACAACCGTATTCACGCTGTTCTGATACTATACTATGCCTTTTTTATTTCATAAAAAAAACTTTCCAAACAGATTTTTCTTCTTTTAATAATAAAATCTTTATTGTCAGGATTTGGTTGTAAGGAAACATCACATAGCCTGGTGTTACAGCAGACAGTTACAAGTCATTTGGTCAGTCAGTCAGACACAAAGCCAACTGCAAGTGAGGAAACATTTTCAACTAGGGACAGTCTGCAGATTTAGAATACTACGCTATGAGCAGGACAGAGAAGAGGGTCAGAGAACAAAGAGTTTCAAAAGCAGAACATCTGAAATACTAACATGTTTCCAGGCTCACATGGCCGTCTTAGCTTCTTCACTGAATATTTGGGTTGTTTATTGGGGGTTTGACACCACAAAATGCATAGGTGGGTGTACATAACACCGGTATCTCCCATAAACTGCTATTTGTATCAAATTCAAACAGACCTGGAGATTTAAGTCTTTCCAGAAACGTTCATAAATCAAACAGAAATGTGACGCCTGCCAGGCTGAAGTGAAGGATTATGGAGGCAGGGGTTAGCTCAAGCTTATTCTATATTAAATCTACGTTATAAAAATCAGCTTGCTTTGTCACAGGCCACAGCAGCTCACAGTTTAACACATGCAGAGCTTGGTATGAACTCTCAGTGCGCCAGCTGCAACATTGGCTTGCTGTCACCTTGATATTTCTATTAATAATTTTAAAACGCCAAACAATTTTACAAATATTTTCCTCCATCCACTGCATAGTAGACTTTTTTTTTCTCATTTAAAAGTGTTGTTAACAGCACAGTTACTTCCACTTTGCAGTTTACACCTTCAGTATTTTCATCTAGAATAAGAATACTGCTTTAATGGTCGGCAATATGAGATGATTATTAGATCCAACACATAAAACAAGAACTAATAAGTCCTTTATTCTGAAAAAATGACTCAAATGAACCCTTTGGAAATTACAGAAGCAGTACAGAACAGCAGTAAATTCCACAAAACATGTCAATTAAAAAAATTGTTTTTTATTCTAAAATTTGTTCTAACAATGGTTGTTGCATCACTGACATGTACCACCACAGCATCCGGTGTGAGGATGTGGACCGGACGTGGTTGGTGATAAGCAGGGCCACACTTAAGATAACACAAATTAAGATAACACTCAGAATGTTAACATATGTCCAACTTAAGCAGAAAAACAGTCCCCTTGACCTGGTTTGAGTCCTTTTTTATGAAAAAAAGAAAAGGTAAGCTTGTTAGATGTGAATATTTTGTAGTTTCTTCGCTCCTCTGTGACAGGAAACTGAATATCTTTGAGTTTTGGGAAACACGGATCATTTTTTTTTACCATTTTCTGACATTTTAGAGATCAGACAACTTATCGATTAATCGAGAAAATAATCGACAGATTAATCGACTATGAAAATAATAGTTGCAGCCCTAGTTAGTAGTTTTATACTCTACCGACACATTACAGTAAATTGTTTTTAAAATACCAATTACAGTGTGGAAAAAAAAACACATGAGCCTGCGACAAACAGTGAATATATAAGAAGAAGAAATAGAAGAAAAAAGAAAGATGCAGGCACATAAAAAAAAAAAAAAACGTTCAGATAATGGCTTAAAACTCATGTGTTTGTGCCTTTGGGCAAAAACTTTGTCCCATTTTCAGGAAGGAACTTTTTCTGTCCAGCAGCCGTCAAATATCAGCCGTCTCTTTTCATGATTTGACCAACAAGAGGGATGTTTGAAATCCGTCCACGTGGCGGTCGATCGCCTGTAACCCTGCCAACATTTACCCGCACTTGGTTTGGTTAGCGCCATTTCTCAGAAGTGTGCAGCGGGATGCGGATGCGGCAGCTGCCCCCCGTTGGTTTTGTCTCTCAGCATGGTGAGCGCCGTGTTGGAGAAATCCCTCAGGACATCCACCGTCTCCCTCTGCAGTAGCAGAGACTCCTGCACAAACTCCTGCTGGCTCTCCACCAGCAGCTGGACCGACTGTGCCAGCACCTCCAAAGACTGGGACACCGAGGTCAGAAGCATGCGGCTGGCGCGCTGCTGCTGCAGGCTCTGAGAGGCCATCTGGGCCACCTGCTCGCGGGCCCGGCGGTGGGACGCCCCGCCCGGGAGAGGGTCCGACACGGTTGGGCCTGCGGTGGGGGGAGGATTGGGTGGGAGGACTGAGGAAGAGGAGGGGGACGGCTGATGGGAGTTGGAGGAGGTTGCATTAGAAGTGACAGAGGAGGAAGAGACCGCAGCAGGAGGCGCAGGAACGGGTGGGAGGGAGGAGGAGGAAGAGGAGGGCTCGGGGTGCGAGGCGTTGGCTGCGACAGATTTAGAGGGTGATGAAGAGGAAGGAGATGTAGAGATGGAGGTAGGAGGAAGTGGGGGAGTGAATGAGGAGGAAGGAGCAAGGAGGGAAGAGAAAGTCATGTTGGAGGTTGAGGAGGGCTCCAGAGGGAGCGGAGCGGCCGAGGAAGAGGCGGCGTCTGGATCCGACGCCGGAGGGAAAGCGGAGGACGTGGAGGCCGAGGGTCCAGGTGCAGGTTTGGGGGAGGTGTGGTTCTGGGCGGTGGTGTGGTTCTGGCTGCTTCGGGAGTAGGTGTGGACCGGCTTCATCCTCAGCAGGGCGTTGTCGGGCAGCGGGTCCAGGGACGGGGAGGCGGGCCGGGGAAGAGATGAAGGGTAGGAGGAGAACAAGGAGTCGTCGTTTTCTTCAAAGTCCATGGTGTGTTCTAGATCGCAGAGGTAGCAAACATGTCAGCCAATTTTACACTCACACACAACTTGATCAAAACATTTTGATTTTAACATTTCTTTTCCCTAACGACTTGTGGTCACGAATCGTCAAAAAGTCATAGTTTAGTAGGTCACAAAAAGTTCTAAAAAAAGTCGTAGTATAGTAGCCTGGATGCCAGCCGAACTTAGCCCCGCCCACAACATTTGAGGTCAGGAAGTTGGGTCTGGACTTGATCCGTTGTGAATCAACTATTCTCGAACCAGAGCTGTTTGGACCAATCAGATTGTCAGGGCGGGCTTTATACGATGATGGACAGATGATCAACAGTAACGTAATCAACCACGTCACGAAAGAGCGCTTGGTTTGAATTCGTTTACAACAAAGATGGCTGTCATCGCGTCTGTTATAGACTTTGCAAACACGTGATCACGACCACGTGACGACGCCATGATGGACAGCGGAAGCACAGGCTAAACAGTAGTAGACGAGCGGAAAGTTTCATAGTTTCAATCAGTTTGAAATACATAACACTAAATAAACTGTATTGATGGCTTTATGGCTTCTTCTATTGAACAACAAGTTGTCGTGCCGAGGTAGGGCATCTGGTAGGTGCTCACAAAGAGCAGTATTTGGAGAAGTTGGAGATAGCAGGGTTGGATAACGACTCTTAATTCTTCCTCCCTCCGTTTTCACGGACCTCATTAAATCACCGAGTCTGCCCGACTTCAGTCCACACAATCCTTACCACTATGTGGTAAACGGGATATCCCCATATACTGGTGCTGATCTCAAATTTTTTAAAAGTCTGGATGCTAACCAGTTCTTTGTAGCGGGTTGGGTTACAGGCACGCGATGCTACGCTAACAGCAGGGGGAGGTACCTCATAATGGCAAAGATAAGACATCTCTCTAGGGTTTATTTTGTATTAACATCTATTCTTTACTTAAGTAAAGATTTATATAACACGTAGCCCATGTTTTTAGAGGACATGGTCGGTCGTGGCTACCCACATACCGTTGTTCACTGGGTGTGCCAATGCAACTTTCTAATGGATGCCTGAACGCATCCCAGCTCTGGGAAGTGCAGTCATTAATTGTCTATCACACGTTAATCCATGCAGTAAATCACAGAGTGTCTATGATCAGTAGTAACCACACATAACTGTAACATCTAGCCATCTCCTTATCTGTGATTATATTCGCTGCGTAGCCTATGTTAAGATTTGACCGGTGGATATTACGACGCGATGGGCAGCAGCTAGCGAGCAGTCAAAAGCTAGCTGCAGCTAGCTCGTCAGCTAGCCGGGGTAGGAGCTCCGCAGACCCGCATTTAAGACACACCAGCCCGAAAATCGGGCGTCGGACCGTCTGGCGAGGTCGGTGACTCGAGTTTGTTCTGTGTGTCCCGTGCCGTCGGCCGTCCGAGGAGCCGTCGGCCTTCATTTGGGCCGACCCGATATGTTCAGTCGGAGACAGGGCAGTCGGGACTCGTCCGGAAATGGGGAGCGGATGAGCCGCTCAAAATCTGACGAAAATCTTTCAAACTGACCTTTGTCAATCTGAAATGAAGACAGATTCAGAAACGGCATGGCCTATTTCTCGCTTAAAATGTTTTCAGAAACACGTTTCGGTGAACTATTTTAGTACAATATGAGATCGTATTCTGAACGAGCCGCCATGACAGTCTGGCTGTGAATTTCCAGAGAAAAAAGAACCACGTGACGCGTTCGTCCAATCAGCTGCCGGTTTTCATTTTCTGGGAAATAATCAGACTGTTAATGGAAACAATACAGAGCAGCGCCGCCTGCTGCTATGGAGACGTATTACGTTCCGTTAGCTGGTTGAGGATAATTTTATTTATCACTCATTTAAAAGAGAAAGGCAATACATACACATGCTTGTGTTGGTGAGGATTACTCTGCAGATTGTGAATGTGAGAACACAAACACGAACGAAAACGTACGCGTTTAGCTTGCCGTCCGTCTACAGCACAGCTCTTCTGCCATCCGTCATGGCGTTCATAATTTGCGTGAGTGGAGCGTGACGTCACGTGCAAAGGGTCTATAGAAGATACGAGAGCGCATTCATTTTAAAAGAGGAACAAAGAACCGCGATCACATATGTATACACGTTGCCACACCCGTCCACACAACACGGAAACTGCCGCCTCTGCCTTTGCTCTGTCGAAGCCTGCCTTTGACTTGCAGCTTCTGTGACGTCTGTCTCCGTTGCTCTGATTGGTTGTAGGTCTATCCAATTGAGTGCAGAGGCATTTTCTTTCCTGGTTCGGTTGAAACACACGCCCCGTAATCACAGCCCAACGGAACAGTATCAGACTCATATTCTGACTAGAATCTGAGTATGACCACGTCAGGCTAATAGTATAGTATGCCGGAGATAAAAGGTCATGGTAGCTCTAAATTCTTGCGTAATTCTAAAATGTTATATTTAAAAAAGGTCCTGGCACCAAGAACACCCATTTTATTTGAATTTAAATGGTCATTTCCCTCCCTCTCGTGCCCTTAAAGCCAGAAGCTGAATATCAGTAATATATTCAGTCTTACCTCCATCGTCAGCCAGGTCAAAGTCAGGGGAGGAGTAGAAAGGATCGCCTGCAAAACATCGTCAAGCTGCAGTTAGTCAAAGAACAAATGACTTGGCAGAAGACATTTCCCTTCGTCTGTGCCCTTCGTTTACACGCAAACGGAGAATTTGCCTCTAAAAACGAGTCTTTGTTCGCATCTCTCTAGTCTTTTTAGAGAATTAATTTGTTATGCTTAACTTCAGTATTGTATTTGCTTTCTACACATCTGCTTTTTTATACTGCCAACAACAAGTAACTATCACATGGGGGCTTCGGGAAGTTTTCTTTGCTCGTCTTGAGAAAATAACGTGTTTTTTTTAGGATTGTGTCCCCGTCTCTTTTCTACTGTGAAGCTCAGAAACATCCGTGACTCATAAAAATGCGCAAATCTCTCGACACACTTCACATAAACGTGCACGGTGAAGCCACTACACATTGTTCTTCTGATCTGACTACTTTTAGCTCACTGTAGCAGCCACTTTGGTACACTGATTGATTGAAATGGCGGCACAAACTGGATTTTGAAAAGTGGAAATTACACCCTAAGGTATATACTGTAGGTAAACTTAGTGTCATTGGCGCAGACTGGTTGCATTTCTTTAGTGTTTAGCTCCACTTACTGGCGAGATCTTTCTCCGGGGAGGAGAGAGGAGAGAAGTCGTAGGAGGCTCCTCCGGGTATAGACTGGGAGCTGTCCGTCAAGCTGAGGTAGGAGAACGGGGGAGCGTTGGGGGGCGGGCCTTTGCTGTAAACCTTTGAAAAATCTTCTTCTTCGTCGAGGTCAAAATCACTTTCGCCACCTGAGAACCAACCAACGGAAACTAGCTCATTAAGAAGAAACACTTGGATGGGAGAGCAGAGACGGTCAAATATCAAAATGTCCTTTAAAGGGATACTTCACCGATCTACTACATAAATGACCCAATTTAAATACATATTCATCTTTCCAGCAGTGAAATATCCCTTTAAGTTAAATGACTTTCCGTGTAGGATGTTTTTTTTTTTTTAGGATCTTTTGGCACCACGGCATCTAGGTCAAGGTATGAGCTGCAGGATGGGTATAAGGGCCGATCCAAGCATATTCTGATTGGTTTTACCAGCTTATAAAAGCCTGACCGAGTTTAAATACTTTGCTTGTTTACACCCAGAAATCTCAAGTTAAATTCAAGACCTTTTTAATACCACCTAGGGTTATATTGAATGCCAACTTTACGGCATATAATGGAAAATCAGTGTGACTCTGGAGATAAAACTAAGATTAGCGCTCATATTCAAGCTTTTGTTGTGCAATTTATCAAAACAACCATTCATGTTTGGTTAATTAGTTCTTACACACATTAAGAGAGGATTTTAATTTGTATTTTTATTCTCAATTCTTATCATTTTGGTGATGATGATTTTCCTTTGGCGCTGGCTACAACCTCTTTGAGGTGGCGCCAAAAATTCCTCTATGCAGGAACAACACTGTCACTTTCCAGCTGTCTCACATAGGTGACTGGAATCGCACAGCACTGATCAGTGCTGTGCGATTCCAGTCACCTATGTGAGAAACCTGGTACAGCTGTCTTCTTTACAATGTGTCTGTCCTTTTAATTGTGTTGCATGTTTTTAAATGGACCTTGAGTCTATCAATAAAGCCATCGTCGTCATGATCATCTACGTATTACTCAAACCCCTAATTTCCACCGGGCACGTGGCGTGCCCCACGAGCAATCGCGGCCATTCAAGTCAATGTTTGATATTCTACCAGCTGTGCCGTTGGACCGTCTGGCGAGGTCGGTGACTCGAGTCTGGTCGGTGTGTCCCGTGCCGTCGTCTGTTGGAGGAGCCGTCGGCCTTCATTTTGGCCGACCTGACATGTTCAGTCGGAGACAGGGCAGTCGGGACTCACCCGGAAACGGCGAGCGGGATGAGCGTGACTAAGCCTCTCAAAATCTGACGGAAATCTTTTCAACTGACCTTTGTTGATCTGAAATGAAGACAGATTCAGCAACTGCACGGCCTATTTCTCTCTTAAAATGTTTTCAGAAACACGTTTCTATTTTAGTACAATATGAGATCGTATTCTGAATGAGTTGCCATTAATGGTCGGTTGAAAAATCCAATCAATCAAATCAAATCCGGAAGCAGCAGCCAGACCCAGGTGACGCATTCGTCCAATCAGCTGCCGGTTTTAATTTTTTGGGCGACAACACAGATTAGCGCCGCCTGCTGTTATGGAGACGTATTACGTCTCGTCGCTTTGGTGTGTTCCGAGACATTTTTTTGACCAACTCTGGGACACTCATCAGTCCAACTGCCTTTTCTGCCAACGGTCGGCCGTCGGCTCTGTGTGTAGCTGCCTTAAGACACGCCCGGTGTGGGATGGCGCGTGGCGGAGGACGGAACAAAACAGCGGCGCAGCTGGACCGCAGCACAGACACGCCCAGTGGAGAATCGGAGTACATTTAGCCTTTATGCTTCATTCTCTTGTTCACTGAGGCTCTCACAACAAAGGCCCTGCCATAAAATCCCTGATAAACCCACATTTCCCAGACTCAAACACCTCCTCACCTCCTCTGGGACTCATCATTAGGATCTTGTGGACCATCCTCTCCACGGGGCCCATGCTCTTCTTCCTCACGTTGCTGCCGTTGGGGCCCCGGAGCGCTCGCCTTCCATCACATTTGAGGTCGGCCCATTTCTTCATGATCTGACGCACCTGTTTTGAAAATGAAAGTCATGTATTGTGACACAATGTTTTAGGTTTGATACATCTGTTCCACGTAGGAGCCTGCTGCTACGGCAACCCCCCCACGGATGCTACAAACTAGCGAGGACACCATTAGTTGATTAGACGGGACACAACAATTAACAGCCAGCCATTTTTAACATGAAATAGTCATTTATAAAACCTAAAATACACTCTGGTATTCATTTTTATAGTAAATTGAATATCTTTGGGTTCCGGACGGTTCGTCAAACAAAACAAACTATTTGAAGACGTCACCTTAGGCGCTGAGAAATGTGACGAGTGTTTTAAACTCTTTTCAAACTTTTTATAGACAAAATAAACGGATTAATCAAAACCTAGAAGTGCTAATCCTTCATTCTTTAGGAACCCCAAGGACTCGCTAGATAAAACAGAACAGAAAAACATATTTCTGCTGCAACAAAATTGCTTTTAAAACATAATTTTTCTAATTTCTCTTGTGAATTAAAAGGACAATTTTACTGTGTGTGTGTGTGTGTGTGTGTGTGTGTGTGTGTGTATGTGTGTGAGCGTGTGTGTATGTGTGTGTGAGCGTGTGTGTAAGTCTGTGTGTGATAGGCCATTAGTCATTTATTAAAAGCTAAAATACACTCTGGTTCAATTTCATATCATAATAAATTTAACATCTCAAGGTCTTGGACGGTTGGTTTGAAGACGTCACCTTAGGCTCCAAGAAATGTGATGAGTATTTTTAAACTCTTTTCAAACTTTTAATAGACAAATTAACGGATTAGTCAAAGAAGTAATAAAACCAGAAGTGCTTATCCTTCATCCTTCGGGACCCTAAGAGAACAGAAAAACACATTTCTGCTGCAACAAAACTGAAACGTCATTTTTCTAATTTCTCTTGTGGATTAAGAAAGGACAATTTTACTGTGTGCGTGTGTTTTTTACCATGAAAGTCTTCCAGAAATGATTTCAATAAAACAAGGAGGACGGAGAAGGAGGGCTAATGCTTAAGTAATGCAGTAAATGTAGACCATGTACATCTATAACTAAAACAACAATGTCTGAGAGCACGCCTCACATTTAAATAGTCATAACTAAAATCATGCACAGCCGGTACATTCTTCATCATCACTAACACGACCACGAATGAACAGACCTCTCGGTGATTCTCTCCCAGACCGTTGATCTGATTGGTGATTTCAGTCCAGGTTTGTTTCTTGGCTTCAGCCGACACGCCTTGGTTAAACTTCTCTGCAGGGAGAGAGATTATATCACGTGAGACATCAGAGTGAGACATCATCTGCCTAACATACACATCTTAAAAAGGACAATTCCGGCGCAAAATGAACCTAGGGGTTAATAACACGTGTGTACCGAGTCGACCGCTCTCTGGGATTTGTTTTCATGCTAATCAAACGTGTACGTAGCTCGACACAAGCTACTTGAGCTACGTTACTGGTTGCAGGGCGTTCGTCGTTCGACTGGTCGCGACTGTTTTCCCAAGATGGCGCCTGCATGTATAGTGAACGGTGCAGTCTTTATAATCTATCTTTTTAATAAACTGTCTGTGCACTTACAAGGTTCTCAATGCTTCGGTTTACATGTAGGGACCCTCGTTATGCCACCGTGGAAGTGTGGTGATATTTTGAGCCTCGTTAGTGGCATAGAAATAGAGATTTACCCTCTGCCCCGACTACTAGCGTTAGCAGCTAATCAGCCGTTTGCAGTAGCTTCAACTAGTTTCAAGCTAGAGACGCATTTGATTAGCATGAAAACATATCCAGATAACGGTCGACTTGGTACACATATGTTATTAACCCCTAGGTTAATTTTGCGCCAGAATTGTCCTTTAATAGTTGCAGCTGATTTTACATAAGAATAGCAAACTATAATTTTACACACACACACACACACACACACACACACACACACACACACACACACACACACACACAGAGAGTACTCACTGAGGAGGATGTATCTGTTCCTTTTCACCGCCTCCAGCAGCAGTTTGATCTCCGTCATGGAGAACCTCGGCTTGCCTCTCGCCCCCCCCGCCCTTACGGCTCCCAACTTAAACTCTTCATCGTCCTCGCGCCACAAGGCCGACGACATGGCTCCAGCCTCGCCTCGTCCTCTCTGCTGCCGCCGCCGCTCACAGCCCACTGCAACTCAGTTGGGTACAGAGTCCAGATTTCAGCGCCCCGCCCCCAGGACTGTCTGGTCCCGATCCACCCGCCAGTCTGGACCGAAGACACCCGTCTGACTGCACAGGGCCTGCGACAAAGCAGAGCCAGAGGGAGAAAAGGAGACAGGGAGGAAAGAGACAGAACAGAGGGGAGAACACAAGGCAGAGGGATAAAGAGAGAGCGAGCAAAAACATAATGTGAAAAGATGAATTAAGTAACTTTGTAAACAGAAATAAGAACTCTGCTTCTGAAATGTATATCATCCAGCTGTCAGATAAATGCAGCGCAGTATAAAGTAAGATATTTCTCTCTGAGATGTAGAGGTAGAAAGTAGCAGAACCCGGAAATGCTCGAGTAAAGTACCTTAAAAAAGTACAGCACTCAAGTAAAAGTACTTGGTTAATGTCTTTCCCTTGAAGGTTCTTTCTGTTTTCATCTTATTTTAAAACTGTGAAGACTGTAATGCACAGACTCTTAGGTGTTCTGTGTGTGTGTGTGTGTGTGTGTGTGTGTGTGTGTGTGTGTGTGTGTACAACAGTATCGCCAACGATTGTCCCGATTCAATATCAAGTAGGTCAGAGACATTTCAGTTACAATAACAATTGTGCTTGGATATAAAAGAGATTTCTCAGAGAAGTTATGCTGTGAATTGTACAAGCAAGAAGCAACCGTCAAAGCACCAGGTTAATGTTAAAATTAACAATCAACCCCCAAAAATGTAGTTTAAAAGTACTTTTTTTACTTACACATCCATGGTGAAAAGACAGATATAAGATTGATTTCTGTATATTATTAAATCGATATCAGACCACTCAAAACAAAGACGGATTTTAATTAGGGAATCGATTATTTGAACCCTTGTGTTGCCTGTTAAAAAGGAAATTTTGGGTGCTTTCGCCGTTGAATTAATGTTGAATTAATCACAGACTCAGGAGACTGGTATGAAACCATTTTAAACATTTCTTTCAAATGCTTTAAAATGGAATTAAACAACCAAAGTTGGGTGAAAGTAATCATTCACGTTGCCTACGAAGCACATCCATGTGCAACAAGTGCATCCATGTTATTTTGGGGCAATTTGGTTGAAAGAAACCCGTATTTCTGATATGAGAAAACTTTAAAAAAAACGGGTCAAATTTGACCCGAAGACAACGCAAGGGTTAACCCAGCCCTGTTGTGAATTAACTGGGATGTTTTCTGATTACAAGTGCATTTACAGCTCCATATAAGCACAGGACGATTATATATTTAGGAGATAAAGCTGGTTGTTTCTGCCATGTGGGTTATCCAGTCCGACACTTGGTGGCAGTATACAGCAGAATCCAAACTGTGAGGCGTCACTCCTCAAGAAAATGTGACGTTTTCAATAAAACAAAAATGCAATTTCTCCCAATTCGTTTTGTGTCTCTTTGTGGGTTTTTGGTCTCTTTGTAGTCGTGTTGTGTATCTTTTTGGTCTCTGTGGTTAGTTGGCGTCTCTTTGTAGTCGCTTTGTGACCGTTGTTATCACCGTATCTGTGTCTAAAACGTTGGAAAAGCTCGAGCAGATAATAAATAAATAAATAAATAAATAAATAAATAACACTCAGAAAGTTTATAGACAAAACTTAAAGCTAAAGAAGCCCGACTACAATCCTTACATCTGTGAAAACGTCCTTTAGTTCGGCTTATATGCTGCCTAAAACGGTCCAGGTGCTGCACCCAAACCTTATAATGGCGGGAAAACCCTGAATTCAAATTTATAAATGTCAAATCATAAGAAAAGTTACCTGAGGACACTTTACAGATAGAGTAGGTCTGGACCTTTTTATCATTTACAGAGACACAATTCCCCCCATGAGCACTAACTCATCTCTAGATTTAGTCAAACAACTGTATTCAGACAGTATATTTACCTGTGATGACTCATATACTCTTCATATATACTAGGGTTGCACGACATGAGGAAAATAGCTAATTGAGATTATTTTGACTGATACTGCGATTGCGATTTGATTCACCATATTGGAGGGAATGATCATTTTTGTCTCATTATTCTCATTTTCATTGAAAAGAAATATTAAAATGAATATGATTACAGTGTGATTTTTGCGAGGATCTGTACCAAACAAAAGATTTTGTTGTTTTTTTAAAGATCTTTTTTTGGGGGCTTTTCCCTTTATTCGATAGTGACAGTGGATAGACAGGAAAGGGGGGGGGAGAAAGACAGAGAGAGAGAGAGGGAGAGAGAGAGAGAGAGAGAAACAGAGGGAGAGACAGAGAGAGACAGAGACAGACAGAGAGAGGGGGAGACAGAGAGAGAGAGAGAGAGAGAGAGAGAGAGAGAGAGGGGGGATGACATGCAGCAAAGGGCCGCAGGTCGGATTCGAACCTGCGCCGCTGCAAAGAACTCAGCCTACATGGGGCGCACTACAATCCTTACATCTCTTACAGGGTGAGCTAGAGGCCGCCCCACAAAGATGTTTTCTGTAGTCTGTAGGATAGGATGTGTAGGCCGGGACGTCTCTGCAGCTCCACAATACTTCATTCAGAACGGTTTGACACAGATTCTGCCTTTAACAAATATTGCACCCCCCCGCGATTTGGATATTGCACTATAGTCCATATTGCGATTTCGATAAAATTGCGATTAATTGTGCAGCCCTACTACATACTGAGTCCCACTGACGAGATTAAGCAGGGGCGTCAAACTAAACTTCACTAAGGGCCACAACGGAAAATGTGAATCACACCCAGGGCCAGATATGTATTTAGAGTTTATTGACATGCTTGTATTGAGAAAAGTCAAATATCTTTGACTGTATTACTGAATGTCACTTTACTTGACGTTTCATAGGAGCCATGTATATTATGTTCGTTTATGGTTTATAGTTTTACACCTATGACGTAATGTAGGACGTCACGGGGGTCGGTCGGACAATAATCATTGTCTATTTATACACCTGTGTACAACGTTTGTCATATTTCTTGCATTTTTGTTGACATAAAAGCACTACAGAAGTCAGCAAAAAAAGTTCTAGGACGACGAAGGAATGTCCCGCCCTCCGCTGCCTCTGATTGGCTACCCCACGTATTCTGACTCTAACCCGGCCAATCACACTCCTCATGCCTTAATGTTTTTTTTTTTGTCTTTTAAAAAGGTGGAAAAAAAAAGACTTGAGACTTGTTAAATTACTTGAAGTATATATATTGATTAAAATCCTGAAAAAAAACGTATCGTCAACTTAAAATCCTGAATGTATTGAATGCGAGTTGAGATTTCGTTACATCCCTAATTGTGAATAAACTTTAACCATCAGCTGGAAACATACAGAGAACATCACAAATCGTGATATTTGGAAATCTTAAAGAAACAGACGTAAGATTACATATTTGATCAATAAGCTTCTTCAGAGTTGAACTGGAGTTCTTCTTGTTTTTAGGGGCGTAGACCAAGAACATCCTTTTTTTCTCCAGCTTCTGTCCCTACACTGCCTCCTTCTGGTCAGATGCTAAAATTAAAATAAATGCCTTGGGTGCAGAGATACACCCAAGAAAAAAAAAAAAAAATCACTATTAACAGCTGATTTATAACTTTTTAACGGTCATGTATAACAAGAACAAGCATCAGAAACTGTGATTTTTCCCCCCTGTTTTTAATTTGTTTGTCTTCAGCTATCTACGTCAGTATTGTACCACAACATGCCAGTATAGTATGAGTATATGTTGCGATATGTACGTGTATTTGGTAGTTTCAAACATAAACGTTGATTTCCCGTTGCAGTGTATGTAAATGACATCAACTGACAAGAACTTAACAAGGCTCCAGGCTGTTGCCTAGCAACGGAATTCAATTTAAAAAGTCTAGCTATTAGTATTAGATATTTTGAAATGTGTAGCATACGTGTTAATCCACTAATTATTGAGGAAAAAAAACGTATTAATACCAAATTATTTAAATTAACATTGCGTTTTAATGCTCTGACCACGTGGTCCGCTTGAGCCAATCAGCTGCTTTCTTCTTGTGTCTTTGTTGAGCTTGTGCCTGCCTCTCCCCCTGCTGCTGCTCGTGCCTGGCTGCTCACACAAGAAGCAGCCCTGTGATTCATTCCGCCATCTCTGCGAGCTTCACGGCCGTTACGTTACAACGCCGAAAACCGGATTTAAAGCGAATTTCGGTAACGATACGTGGGTTTACCGTGGATGTAAAACGCGCGTTTATAAAGCAGCGTGTTGTATTGTGCGCCGCTCCGCTGCGCCGAGTTATTTTAACGTTAACGTCACGCGACTATCCGTTGGCCGAGCTAGAGGACGAAATGTCTGCTTTCTCCGGCGCTAACGTTACGCTCGTTATTTCGCACTGTAGCCTCTTAATATGACTTGCTTGTCTACGCTTAACCACGCGCGTGGTCTGTTATTTAAAATATATCGTGGTTGGCGGTGTGAAAAAGCTGAAAATGTAGAAAATAATTACCAGAAAAAATGGCGTTGTTCTCTCCCTCTCCTCCTTCCTCCGCGGTTCTCCCGAAAGTTCGGAGTGTCGAGAACAACGCTACTGCGCAGACTCCGATTTTTTTTTTCCTTCCCTTGAACGCGCAACATTTTCAGCCGGCTGCGCGCCCCCAGCTGCCCCACACACAGCGTGCACTAATCACTCCCACTTTCAAATAAAATCACACGCAAAAAAAACTCACAAGTTGTGCGCAATTTGCTCACATTTTCAGTATTTAGAGGAAAAACTGATGGGTGAAACCTTCTCACGATGCTGACAACTCCCAAAACACCCCTCCCCCCACCTTAGACCTAATTAATTAGTCCACAACCATACTTGTATTTTAGCATATTTATTTTAATCATACTTCATATTGTAGCATTTCAATACAACATACATCAATATACATTGATAGCCATGTTGTCTTAGTCATCTTAAACCTGCTGTGTGATCTTTTTTTAGGTCAAAGGTCATCATTGTACTAATATATTACTGCTATAACCACACCATTAAACTCAAACCAGAGCATCTGAATTCCCAGTTTACTCCACACCCAAATGTAGGTCAAACCCTCACTGTTTTTGGGGGAACGCATCCATGGCAGCTAATGTAAAAACAAATAAGAAACCAAAAACAATTATGTAATTGGCTCCAATGGGAAAAACACGCACGCACACACGGGTTGCATTTCATTTTCAAGAAATGTTCAACATTTGTCATCCGTGTGAGTTCTTTTTTTTTTTAAATGATAATCTCAGATTCAGATGATGGAAAATATATATATATATATATATATATATAAGATTAGAAAAGCAAAAACCCAAAACCCCATTCGTCATGTATTTCTCTCCACCATTTTATATCAACGTGGAGAAGAAAGAAGATGGGGAGAGGGCGAGAGGGAGAGGGAGAGGGGAGGAGAGAGAGAGAGAGAGAGAGAGAGAGAGAGAGAGAGAGAGAGAGAGAGAGAGAGAGAGAGAGGGGAGGCCATGGAGGAGCAGGTTCCGTGTTTGTCCGCTTGGAGTCGCCAGAGATCTTCCTCTGTGAACAAATACGTGTTTTTCCTTCTTCTGGGTAATAACCCGGATGCGCCTGCAGAGGGCGCCTTCATGCACGTGTTTCACCCTCTATGGAAAGATTACAGACTAGAGAAAGGAGGGGGGGGAGGGGATGTGTTACACAATGATGTTTACATTTTGGGAAATAAGGTTGCTGATAGTTGTGTATGTTTTCATTTTTGTGTGTGTTTAGAAATCTGGGCATAGGCTATATTCTGCACACAGTTATTAGAGGTTTTGGTTTTTGTTAATTATCTGCCCGGTAGAAGTAAAAGGCCACTTATTATTGGCTTAAATTGCACCCCCCCCCCCCCCCCCCCCCCAGGCCCTACGCAGCCGTTCATCTTCTTCGCTTTGTTTGGTTTCCAACATGTTCACCTTGAGTGAAATTATTTCTCGATTATTGTCTTGATTCGGCTCTCTGCTCCTGCTGCAGTGACCCAGTTCCCCCACAGGGATCATTAAAGCTTCCTGTGATATATACTGCCCTACAAAAGGCATGGTGTTACAGTGTTCTGCTTTTGCAGGGCGGTATTAGCTCTCTGCTGAGTGGCCGCAGAGAGGAAAACACGGAGGGTGGGAAGTGTGGAAGTGTAAAAAGTGGCAAAGACCTTGCTGCTAAACTATGACTCCCGATCAGAATATTACGAGACTAAGGCTACGTTCAGACTGCAGGCAAAAGTGGCCCAAATCAGATTTTTTATTTTTGGGGTCAAGTGACCAGGTCAGACTTCTTCAGAAGTAGTGTGAATACTCAAATCTTGCCTAGATCTGATTTTTTCAAATCAGATTTAGACTAGAGGTGCAACGATGAATCGATGAATCGATTAGTTGTCAACTATTAAATTAATCGCCAACTATTTTGATAATCGGTTAATCGTTTGAGTCATTTTTTTATTATGTTAAATGTGAATATCTTCTAGTTTCTTCTCTCCTTTGTGACAGTAAACTGAATATCTTTGAGTTTGGGACAAAACAAGACATTTGAGGACTTCCTCTTAGGCTTTGGGAAACACTGATCCACATTTTTCACCATGTTTTGACATTTTTATAAATCAAACAACTAATCGATTAATCGAGAAAATAATCGACAGATTAATCAACTATGAAAATAATCGTTAGTTGCAGCCCTAATTTAGACCACTTCCATATGTGGTCCTGAATCAGACCCAGGTCGGATTTTTTTCAATGCGGCCGCAGTGTGAACAACCAAGGGCGGATTTGATGCGACGTCAATCTACATTGACATTTGTCACAATTATGCGCTGGGCGGAGTTAGCCCGAGACACAGACAGTAAAATTAAAAACTTGACTAGGCCTACAAAATGGAGAACAGTGATGGAGCAAGTCAATGGAGGGAGAGGGAAGTGTTAGACCTAATTAGTGTATGTTCATTAACTTTACGGCTGCCATTACACAAACATTTTGAAATAAAAGTGAAAATGCTGACTTCCTCCATAACCTCCCTAACTTTAGTGCAACAGCGTGCTGCGTCTGATGTCATTGTTATTGTTGTTTTGCGCATGCGGGTCAGTTCGAAACCGCAAACAGTTCCCACTGGAATCTGATATAGGCCACATTTTAAAAGGTAATGTGAACAGCCAAACAAAAAAATCGTATCTGAGCAAAAAATCCAAATTAAGCATTAAGACTTGCGGTGTGAACGTAGCCTAAAATAGGAACATGAGATGAGACACACTGTAACGAAACGCCTCGCTAATGAGAAACATAGGAATATCAAAAAACTATCAACAAATGACCTATGTAAAAGCAGAGACTAACCAGCAGAAACACTTTGGCACAGCATGCAAAAAGCAACATAATTACAAGTAGGATGAATTAGTACAAAAAGAGTAGAAAAAGAGTAGAAAACGGAAGAGAGGCTCCTTCTATCGTTTCATGAGGTTGTTGGCTTTCTGGTTGGCAGCGTCGATGCGGGACACGTTGAGAATAGCCTGCAGAGAGAGAGAGAGAGAGAGAGAGAGAGAGAGAGAGAGAGAGAGAAGAAAGAAAAAGGAAATGTTACTACGAGGCAGAGGAACAGAACCAATGGAGCCCTTAACTTTGGCTCATATATCTGTTAAAGTGCTCATATTATGCTCATTTTCAGGTTCATAATTGTATTTAGAGGTTATATCAGAATAGGTTTACATTTTTGTTGTACTGCACATTGCTGCAGCTCCTCTTTTCACCCTGTGTGTTGAGCTCTCTGTTTTAGCTACAGAGTGAGACATCTCACTTCTGTTCCATCTTTGTTGGGAGTCGCACATGCTCAGTAGCTAGGTAAGGACTACTAGCCAGTCAGAAGCAGAGTATGAGGGCGTGCCATGCTAGCAGCTAGGCGAGCATTATAACGTGTTACAAAGTGACGCACGTTTGTCACTGTTCACTTTTGTGAACAGCATTTTCTATTGGAGATGGTAAGTAAGTCACTTTGTTAACCTATTACATGCACAAAAAAGATATATAACACAATAAACGAAAGGGAAAAAGCCAAAAATTATAATATGAGCACTTTGACGTTGGTTCATATATCTGTTAATATTCAGTGGTGTTCTGTGAAATACTGCCATGTTGTTACTTGCTAGGTAGTTGTCATGTGACGGCAGTATACCTTTCCCTGTATACGTTCGATCTGGACGTTCTGCGTGTCGATCTCGTTGCCCATGTCCAGGGCCATGCTCTTCAGGTTCCCGATGATGCTGCCGACGTGAGTCAGGTTCTCCTCCATCTCGTCTTCGCGGGCATCGTTAGTCACCCTGAGATAGAGCGCAATAAAGAGTGTGTGTCTGTCCTGTGTTTGGCCAGCTGTCCGTGTGACTCGTGGTATTACAGTGGCACTCATACGTTTATGAACCCATGCTAAAGTTGACTAAAAAGAGGAATACAAAATTATCTTTTGGAAATTGATCTTAATGCCTTAATTAAAAGAATTAAGAAAAATCCAACCTTTAAGGACACCAATTTTCTTTGTGAATGAATAATGTATCGTAAATAAATAAATAAATAAATGTTCTTCTTTAAAATACAGGGGGCATAAGTATGTACACCCCTATGTTAAATTCCCATAGAGGCAGGCAGATTTTTATTTTTAAAGGCCAGTTATTTCATGGATCCAGGATACTATGCATCCTGATAAAGTTCCCTTGGCCTTTGGAATTAAAATAGCCCCACATCATCACATCCCCTTCACCATACCTAGAGATTGGCATGGGGTACTTTCCATAAAATCATCTCTCAATGCACATCAAAACAGCTATTAGGCTAACTGAAATAAAACCATGCCAATCTCTAGGTATGGTGAAGGGGATGTGATGATGTGGGGGTATTTTAACTCCAAAGGCCAAGGGAACTTTATCAGGATGCATAGTATCCTGGATCCATGAAATAACTGGCCTTTAAAAATAAAAATCTGCCTGCCTCTATGGGAATTTAACATAGGGGTGTACTGACTTATGCCCCCTGTATTTTAAGGAAGAACATTTATTTATTTACGATACATTATTCATTCACAAAGAAAATTGGTGGAGAAGAAGGAGAGAAGAAACTAGAACAATATTCACATTTAACAAGCTGACATCACACAAGTTTTACTTTCTTTAGAGCTGCCGAGATTAATTGATTAGGTGTCAACTGTTAAATTGACTACTATTTTGATAATCGATTATCGGTTTGAGTCATTTCTTGTGAAAAAAATGACACAATTCTCTGATGTCAGCTTGTTAAATGTGAATATCTTCTAGTTTCTTCTCTCCTCTGTGACAGTAAACTGAATATCTTTGAGTTGTGGACAAGACAAGACATTTGAGGACGTTATCTTGGACTTTTGGGAAACACTGAACTACATTTTTCACCATTTTCTGACATTTTAGAGACCAAACAACTCATCCATTCATCCAGAAAATAATCAACAGATAATAAATCGTTAGTTGCAGCACTACTTTTCTTTCTTAAAAAATGACACAAACCGATGAATCGACTTTTAAAATAGTTTGACAAAATGTAATAGTTGACAACTAATCGATTAATCTTTGCAACTACTTCATTAAACTCTCTCTCTCTCTCCCCCCTCTCTCTCTCTCTCTCTACCTCCGTATGTATCCTCCGCTCATGATCATTTGCTCCCTCTCATCCAAGACCCGAGACGACGGCGGCTGATTGGACACAACGCCATCCTGACCGGAGCCTCCGCCCCACACTGCCTTGTACGCTCCGCTCTCCTCAAAGGCCTTCAGTCTTCAGAGAGAGAGAGAGAGAGAGAGAAAGAGAAAGAGAGAGAGAGAGAGAGAGAGAGAGAGAGCGAGAGAGAGAGAGAGAGGGAGAGAGAATGACCTCATGAATGTATTTTTTTACTGTGAGTTCATCCTGTTAAATGCGACACGCTGCACCCTCACTGGTCCTACAGCTGCAGTAGTCTTTATCATTTTACTGGCGTACAGGCTTTGTAGTTGTTTCTCAAATCTGCTCCAAGCAAAAGTGTCTGTAAGGTGATGAATGCATAGTACCTTTCTATGGAATGCCGTTTTATTCAATATTAAATAAATACATAAATACATGAATAAATAAATACATGAATACATATGCCTTTGAAATACATCATGAAATAAATAAATGCGGCGACAAATACATAAATAATTAAATAAATGTGAATATAAATATTCTTACAGTATATTAATGAATCAATTAGTTAAATAAATATATTAAAAGGTTTTACATTTACTTATTTCATGGTACTTTTGTTTCATAAGTCCACGTGTATCTATTTCAAGAGACTTTTATTTCATGAATCCAAATTTATTGATTTCCCTCTCTATTTATTTCCAGTTCTTATATGCAAATCAGGGGGCGTGGCTATCTCTCACATTCACAGCAGAGCCGTGGGCAAAAAAAGGCTGGCGAAGTGAGAGTGCGGACATAATGGAAGACATTGGTGGGCTCATCTTACATTGATTTAATTATTTATGTATTTATTGCCTCATTTATTTATTTCATGATGTATTTCAAAGGCATATTTATTTATTAATTTATGTATGTATTTATTTAATATTGAATAAAACAGCATTCCATACCTTTCCAGTACGGGTACAGCAGTGGTCCATTTATACAGTAGAGATGACAAAACATGTCGTAACATGATATCTAAACAGCTGGAAATCCACACAGCGGCAAAGCAAGCAGGCAACAGAAGAAAAAAGCTTAAGCAAATGATTATCAAAATATGAAAAAATAGAAATGTTTGCTGACACATTGAAGCATTTACGTTATCCATGTGCAATGTGCACAGTCTAATGAACTACACTCTGATGAAATCACACAAACAGAAAATACCATGATGGGTTATTCTTTTTTATTTGAAGTCACTATTTCAGCAGGAAGTTGACTGCTGTTTTCTGGGGGATCATCGTTACTTACCTCAGAATGTGTACCAGTCGAACACAGACACACTCACACACGCACGCACACATACCCCCACACACACACACACACACAGGCGCACACACACTCACAGAGACACACACACACCCACACATACCCCTACACAGACACACACAGGTGCACACACACACACAGACACACACATACCCCTACACAGACACACACACACACACACACACACAGACACACACATACCCCTACACAGACACACACACACACACGCACACACACACACACACACACAAAGAGAAAGAGAGACACATACACACACACACACACACACACACACACAAAGAGAAAGAAACACATACACACACACATACCCCTACACAGACACACACAAACACGCGCACGCACACACACACACGCACACACACACACACACACACACACACACACACACATATACACACACACAAAGAGACAGAGAGACACACACACAGAGACACAGAAAGACACACAAACATACCCCTACACAGACACACACACGCGCATGCACACACACACACACCCCTCCACCTACTTATCACAGGAGCAGAGGCCGCAGCACTTGCCCAGGTCAGTCAGGTTTTTCTCGGCCTCCTTCATATCAGAGTTGATCTGATCCAAGCCCTCCTCTATTCGCTCCAACTGCTCTACGGGAGGAGAAGGACGAGGGGGGAAGAGGAGGACGGAGGAGGAGGTAGGAGGAGAGGAAGAACAAAAGGTGGACATGGAGAAGGACGGAAGGACGAGGACGAGAAGGAGAGGGAAGAAAAGTAAAGAGGATGACAGGAGAATCAAAAGAGGGAGGTGAAAGGGAGACGAAATAGCAAAGAAAGAGGTAAGCAAAAGAGGAGAAAGGAAAATGGGAAGAATGGAGGGAGAGGATGGAGGAAGAAGGCAAAACAAAATCCAAACAAGGAAAGAAATCACCAACTATTTCTGAGTAGCCCCCACAGCTGAACTGATAAACCAGCCACCAGCGACTGAATATGACACTAGAGCCCGACCGATATATCGGCGGGCCGATATTAGGCATCTTCCAAACTATCGGTATCGGCATTTATAATGGCCGATAAATGAATATTTAAAAAACAAAATAAAAATGGACGAAACCCCCTTCAACCATGTTCTGAGTGTTGGCGTTGCTTAGTCTGTCCACCAGAGGGCGCTCTACAACGGCCCTGTTGGCAACACTCAGATTTTTTTTTTTTGTTATTGTGTTTTTGTTCAAAGGACTTTAAGTTTCATATCTTACATTTGTATTTTTATACATTTTATTTATCAGAACTTTAATATATTTTGATGTTCTGTTAATAAACAAACACGTTTATTTTTAAACTGCATTATCATATTATTTTAGTGAGGACTCATAAATAACTACAAATAACTAATGTTAGGGGAATCTGTTTATGTTTTGTTACACGTTTCTGGATTTTTTAAAAAATATATATTGGCCGATATATCGGAATATCGGATTTTTAAATCACCAAATATTTGTATCAATATCGGCCTTAAAAATCCATAATTTATCGGTCGGGCTCTATATGACACGTCCCAAAAGTAACGTCACTCTGCACGAACAAACAGGGGCCACACTGGGCCCAGCGGCGCCACATTGTGCGGTGATAATGCCGGCTGTTGGCACCCTGACCTCGGTGCCCAGTTCCATCATGATTTCTCATGGTTTACGGCAGGGATCGTCCCGCATCGCAGCACTGGACGCTTGATGGGCTTGACACTAGCTAGTTTCTCGGCAATGATCACTGACAACATAGAAAACAGGCTCCACCGTCCTACAACCGCGATGGCTGCACCTGACTGGTGAGACGGACTGTAGAAATCCGTTTGGAATCACATTTCAAACCATTTTAAAATATTGTTTGGATCCGATTTGCAGAAAAATCACATTTCTTGTGTTGTTTTTTTTGTTCTCCAGACTTACAAGAATCAATTTGAATACAATCCGGATATACCAAAAGAAGGGATTTGGGGTGGCAGTCTGTCTGAACGAGGCCTTTGTTAATTTGATGGCAAGAGTTCATATTTTTTTTGGATGGATGGATGGATGGAGTAAATTCCATAAAGCCCAGTTCAGACCAAAGATCCGCGACGAGACGAGTTGAAACTTGCAACTTCTTGCAATGCGTCTGTGTTACTTTCTAAAACCAGCCTCTGGAGACTCCACCAGCTGACTTCTCTATTGGTTGTTGAAACAGGAGACGTCTCTTACGTTCTAAAACCAGCCTCTGGAGACTCCACCAGCTGACTTCTCTACTGGCTGTTGAAACAGGAGACGTCTCTTACGTTCTAAAACCAGTCTCTGGAGACTCCACCAGCTGACTTCTCTACTGGCTGTAGAAACAGGAGACGTCTCTTACGTTCTAAAACCAGCCTCTGGAGACTCCACCAGCTGACTTCTCTACTGGCTGTAGAAACAGGAGACGTCTCTTACGTTCTAAAACCAGCCTCTGGAGACTCGACCAGCTGACTTCTCTACTGGCTGTTGAAACAGGAGACATATCTTGCGTTCTAAAACCAGCCTCTGGAGACTCGACCATCTGAGTCGCAGCAACATCATCAGCAGGTTGGAGTCGAGCTGAGACCGGCCGGTTCAGACTGATGACATTTTTTCCTTAATGGTTCTGTCTCGTCGTGAATCTTTGGTCTGAACTGGGCTTTAGAGTGTCATTCTTATTGTGGAACCAAATTTCATTTAAAAAAAAAAAGTTGTGTTTTAAGCTTTATTAATGGAACTGGGCACCAGTTCAGTGAAGAAGGTGCGGATTGCCGGAAACCAAGACCTACTTCCTGATTGGCCAGATACACAGACCACAGCACTGGGCCATGTCTGTCAGGTTCTTCTCGGCCTCTTTCATGTCCCTGTTGACGGTGTCCATGCCTTCCTCAATACGCTCCAACTGCTCTGTTAGGAACAGGAGTTTTATGGTGCCGGGTTTTTATGGTGGTGTAACAACAGCAGAGATGGGAAGTAGGTGCAACAGATGGTTTCAAAGCGGCTGATCTGATTGGTCAAGGGCATGTTCAGACCGACATGTTCAGACCATGCTGAAAATCCCCATTCACCAAAGCTCAAATCTGAGTTGTCTTGACTCAAACATGTCTTTAAACATGGTGTTTACTAGACTGGGTAAACCCAGCCCAATCTGCCGGCGATTTGATTTCGCCCTGCAGCTCAGGCTGGAAACCTGTACGTTTATCTGTCATGCTTCCGTTACAAATTTGCCGGAACCAATCACAAACTGGCTTATCCACCTGGCGCACTATTGGCAGGTTTAACACGATGACGATAGAGAAGCGACCAAGCAGCTTCTTGTTTACATTCAACATGACGGCCACCGAAGCGCAGCAACCTGTTGATGCTGCTGTCGCTGCTACGTCACCCGGATCTTCGGTCTGATTGGTTGAAGGACTATCCAATTGCGCCCAGAGTCATTTGAACTATGCCCGTTGATCACGCCGCTCGTGCAGTAGAAAATACAGAGCAGACTCCCCAGACTAATGTTCAATCTTAAAAGATTGAGCTTGGTCTGGTGATAGCCAGGCTAGGTGTTTACAGGTTTCATTCAACAATCTTTCAGTGGACTGACTGGAAGAGTTGCAAGTTCAAGTTCAAACAACTTTATTTATCCCAAAAGGGCAATTCAGTTTGAACATTCTACAGACCCCCCCCCCAAAAAAAAACTTGTCCATCAGTGGCAGTAATAAATGAAAAATGTCATCACTGTATGACATTACATCCATGTTAATTTATGTTAAACCACTAATGAAACACACCAAGTGTGTAAAGACCACAGCTTTGACGGTGTTGGATAGCACAGCAAACCTGCTTCCTGTCTTTGTGCTGAACTGGGTTAAACCCGCCAAAGAAGGACTGTTCAGCTACTGAGTGAATCGTGAGCCGTAGCCTACGTAAGTGGCCTGAAGTTTATACTTGTGCGGTGGTGTGTGCGTCGATCTCTTTAACCCTCCTGTTGTCTTCGGGTCAACTTTGACCCATTTTCAAAGTTTCTATATCAGCTTTCTATAACATTTGGGTTTCTTTCAACCAAATTTGCCCAAAAGTAACACGGAAGGTTCCATGAAACGCTCTTCACAAGTAAAATTAAGGATCAGTTTACTACTTTTATTGAATTTTTGGTGTTTTATTTAATTTTATAGAATTATTCTGACTTCACTTTGACAGTATGACAGATTATCCATCAACATACGTTCCTCTGATCTTAAATGAGTCAAAATTATTCATACTTTCTGCTTTTTTAACTCAAAAGTTAGATATAATTTCATTTAGGCTACATTAGGTGTATTGACCATAAATTCCAAAAATGAGTGTAGAACTAGTGGTAATAAGTTGTTGTTAGTGTATACTGGTGGAAGTGGAAAAAAAGCATCTAAAATGTTGAAAAATGCTACAAAAACATTGAAAAAAAAAACGTTGAAGAGACAAAAACGTGACAAAATTAGTGACAAAAGTGTCAGAAAAAGTGTTAATTTTTTATTAAATTAGTTGCTCCACAACTGATCAAGTCCAGACCGATCTTCCCGACCTCGAAGGTTGTGGGCGGGGCTAAGTTCGGCTGGCATCCAGGCTACAATTTAGTACCTTTTTTTTTATTTAAACGTGGACGGAGCTTTCCTGATTTCTTTCTCTGGTTTATTTTACTACAAGCATTTTCTGACAGCAGATGGCATTTACTTTTTCATTCTGAGATCCTATTTTAAAATTTTGAATTTAGAAAAAAAATCCTATTAATGTTGTAAACTCCATTTTTTTGTCTTGCACATTTGTGTTCCTGCTTCTCGGTCTACTTTTTTATATTGAACTACGTATTCTCCAGCAGCTTCTGATTAAAAGTCAGATTTTCTAAAATCACATATTTTACTTTTTAATACAGTTTCGGACTCATGCTTGTCACACTGACGGTCACCCCTGCTGACCTCACCAGAAGAAGAAAAAATTCAACTGCACCATTTAGTGGACTGAAAAAGCACATGATTTTATCATTCAAGTACCAAAATGTTACATTTTCATATGCAATTTCAGTGTTTTCTCTATGTTGATTTTGTAGTGACGGCCCGCCATGGCAAAATTTCTGCCGTCACGGTATCAGAAATAGGGCAGACGCACAATGTAGTTGTTCAGACAGACCTGCCCCCACTGCTAAAAAAATCCTAAAGGAAACACTGAATTTATATAATAAAACATTGATACTTGGCGTACGTGTATCGGTACAGTATTGCCACGGAAAATATTGCGATACTGTGCTGTATCGATCTTTCTCCCCACCCCTAAATAAAGTAATATTAATCTCTTAAATATTGAAGCAATACCAAAATATTGGGACAAAACTCTCGTACCTTGTTTCTTGGAAGACAAACCGTTTTTAATTTAGAGTTGAGAACCTTTGAATAAGACTAAAAGAGGAGGATTTAAAGAGCATTCAAACAGAACTGATTACCTCCTTGTTCATCCAGCATAACCACAGCTCTGATCCCGGCATCTTTACTCTGCAGGAGGAGCACATGGAACCAAATAAATACAGAATACACATCACTCATAAGCAAGCTTGTATGGACCCCAAACTTCCCCTTCTTCCAGGCAGCCATTGTTCAGCTAGCCATTTTAGTTCAGTTGTGTGAAAATCAGCTTGCTGCAGATAGATTATATATGATTGTCATATGGGGAAACTAGTTCAAAAACTCCACAATTGAACACAACAGCAGAGAGACATTTTAAAACAGTTCCTGCTTGCTTCTATAATACTTGTAATTTTGACAGAATAAAGAGGAAACCAATCAGTATTATAGATTGTAGACGGCGGTCGGCACTCCCCCTGTTTGTAGAAGCAGGCAGGAGTACGGTCATGGAAGCTAAGCAATGTCCTGCTGTGGACGGGGGCAGCAGCTAAACGTATTTTAGACACCTAGGGCCCTATTTTAACGATCTGAGCGCACGGCGGGAAGCGCATGGCGCAGGAGCGTTTAGGGCGTGTCCAAATCCACTTTTGCTAGTTTTCTAAAGATTATTTTTTGGGCATTTTAGGCCTTTATTGACAGGACAGCTGAAAACATGAAAGGGGAGAGAGAGAGGGGGGGAATGACATGCAGGAAAGGGCCGCAGGTCGGAGTCGAACTCAGGCCCGCTGCGTCGAAGAGTAATCCTCTGTATATGGGAGCCCACTCTACCAACTGAGCTATCTAGGGGCCCCACTTTTGCTAGTTTGACGGCGGTAAAAAGGGTCCGTGCGCTGGGTGCATGGTCCTAAAGGGTTGGACTTAGTGTCTTCATTAATTCATAGGTGTATTTTGGGCGTAACATGCAATAAACCAATCAGAGGTCATCTCCCATTCCCTTTAAAAGCCAGGCACGTTTGGACCTTGGAGCATTGCTGTTATGATGGCGGATTTGCACCGTAATATTTTTATTTGTAATCTTCTGCATGTGTGTGTGCTGCTGCGCGTCCCTGTGTGTATAACAAGCATAGTGTGCGCACGCTGTGAACGAGTCTAGGAGCATTTTACTAATGCTCTGTTAAAATAACAATGAAATGCTGCGTTATTGACTTTACACAAGGTTTTCGTTGGTCAATGGCGCGATCACTTTCCACTGCCTCAAGATAGCAATATGCCCAGAATGCACCTGAACACACCTCCCTGTGGCGCAGGTGCATTTGCTATTTAAACAACGTGGGCGCTGGACGGTCTTAAAATAGCACTTGCGTCGCGCTCCGCCGGGTGCAAGATAGGGCCCCTAAACACATCTATGTCAGTTTAACTGGACACTGTATTTAGAGTATTTTCAGCGCTTTACCTTGCTGTCGGACAGCCCTTTACAACGGGGAACTTAAGATGTTATCTCTGCTCTCTTCAAAGCCACCAGGCTCCTCCAAAGGAGTCTGGTGGCTTTGAAGAGCCTCTGATCTCAACCACTTTTGTTTCCAATAAGTCAAGCAGCTCACAGTAAATCACATCCCAACATCTCTCTTGTTTAAAGTCGTTTTGGTGAGACATCATTGGGTACAGTATGTCCTCTTGTGGAACAGCGGAAACAGAGAGCTGACGTAAAGATGATGACGCTAACATAATAATGAAGTTCTCTCTCTGACTTTGCGTGCATGTACCTCCTCAACCAGCTGCATCATCCGCCTTGTACTCTCCAGGGACTGAAAGACACAAACAACGGGCTAATCAACATACGGTACATTCAATATACAGCCAGCTGAACATGCAACAATGAGAAATTCGTCTACAGACAAGCACATAATTCAGCCTATATAATAAAAATGGTTTACAATAGTTAATTTATAACGAATGAATGTTCAGTTGGGTTTAAACTGAGCAATTATTTCAAGTAAAATCAATCTTTTTACAGTAAACACAACAAACTGATGCTGTCTTTCATCTCGTCCTTTCCACAGTATTGCTATGAATCATGAGGAGATAACAGACCTATAAAATGAATATATGTTTTGTCAAAACACAAAGTTAAATCCAACCACTCACAAACTGAATGACAGGTTGTTAACATGTTCTAATGTCAACAGTTTTGTTTAGAAATGGGTGAGTTATGATCAACTGAGTAATGCGCAAAAGGTTTCTACGTACATTTTTGTTTACTGTATGTGGACGTAAATTAGTCTGGATCAACGGAAGTACATCCGCCGGATGTCCCTCACCTTCGCTCTCTGTTGCCGTTCTCAAACTCTGCTCTCTTCGGGAAACGACAACAACTTCGAGCTAGTGAGCTACACCCTGAAAATGGCAAGTTTTAAAGGTGCCCTACCACACATATTTCATTATTTTGTGGTAATGTCTGAAGTTCTACTATGGACTCTGTAAAAAAATTTGTGAAAAAAAATGCCTTGGTTACCTTGTTTCAAGCCATTCTAGCGTGGTATAGAAAGCCTTAGCTCGATTTGTGCCAGTTCTCATTAATATCCAAAAAGCTAAGCTGCTTGACTCTGATTGGCTAACAGCTAGCCAATGAGAGCATGGCTATCAGCATCCTTTACCCAGCACAACTGGGCGAGCTCATGAATAGTAATGAGCTCAGGCAACACCATGTCAAACTGACCAGCTTTTCTAATTGGCCTTTTCAGTGGCTAGAGCTGACAGAGGAGGTAGCAGTTCATTTTCACATTCACAACATAACACAAACACATATGGACCTAACATATTTAAAAAAAAATGCAAGTAAAAACAGTTTTGTGTGGCAGGGCACCTTTAAAGCAAATGTGGATGGTGCAACAAGGCAGGCCTGCTTGGTTCTTTCGGGGAATTATTGCAAAAATTTACATACATAGAATATGTTTAGGGCGTTTGCTCTCTAACTGGGACGTTTTGGGACTGATTGGTGGGATTGCTGTGGACAAAGTACACACAGAGATACACTGGTAAGAGCTAATGAAGTTTAACCATGTATCAGCTAATTTAAATAGCTCAATCACAAGATTGGCGGTTCGATTCCAGGTTCCTCCGGTCAAAGTGTCCTGCTGTATGCTGTATGTATAGCTGTCCATTGCTCCTTATACTTAGGATGGGTTAAATGTAGTAATTGAATTTCACTACATTGTACTGCTGTCAATTGTACGTGACAAAAAAAATAAACTTTTCGAACAGTTAACTTCATTTAACATCGACACAATTTGCAGAGCGTCCGGAGCTTAGCGCCACCCAAGATGATTATGATTGGT